>NW_020290785.1:0-292099 GCF_003184695.1 Aspergillus brunneoviolaceus CBS 621.78 | reverse complement strand
GAGGGGGGGAGTCGAATCTGCGCAGCAGATTAAGGGCAGGCGGGCGTGGACGGGAGCGACAGGCGTGGTTGCACAGGGAACAGCAAGAGGAGCATGGATCAATGAAGGCGAGCCGGTGGACCGATGCGGGATGAATGGGAACAAGCGAGCAGCTAGGGAAACTTAGAGAGTGGAGATAGTGGTACGGTTCACTATCCCTAAGTGAGTCAGTCAGTTTATCCGCAAGCTGGTCTTCCGTGTCTCGACTCAGGAGCCGATCGGGGGATAGATAAGTACCTCTTGAACGAGAAAGAAAAAGTCGCGCGGGGAGGCGATCACGACAGAACGAAATCTCTCCTTGTGATCTTTTAATAGGTTGGGGTTTCTTTCTTTAGCGCGGCGAAGGGTGCCAGGCTTAAATCTCCGGCCCTTGCTGAAGATAGCGCCCCTCCTTTTTCTTTTTTCTTTTTAGTCGAGTAAAATGTAGATTAGTAAAGATCGAAGGCCGAGAAGGTAAGCCAAAGGGGAAAATGATATTGTTGGATGAACAATTCAAAAAAAGAGAGAGGGCGGGTGTGGGGTTTGCCGCTGCAGCCAGGCAGGCAAGCGCAAGTTGACTTTTGGAGGGGAGGGAGAGGAGTGGTAGAAAGGGAGGGAGGGAGGGATGGAGGGATGGAGACAAGAGTTGTGCTTCTGATTGTGGTTACAATGATGAGGGGGGGAGGAAGCCGAGAAGAGAGAGGGGAAGAGAGACGGAGAAGGGAAAGGCGGAATGGATCAGTCAGTCGTCGGGTTTGCCCCTCAACCAAGCGAGCTGAAGTTGGGGTCGAGGCAGATTAGAGAATAGTTGGTAGTGGTCTTGTAGTGTTACAGCCGCGGCGGGAGGCAAAGAAACACCAAAGATTAAAGCAAAGGGAGTCCCAATGCACGAGGTCAATGACAAATTCAATCTAAAGGAAGGGAAATGAAGCAGAAGAGCAACAAGTAGAGATGAGAAAGAGAAAGAAGGGGGGGGGGGGGGAGGGTGGAAAAGAATCCCGCGGCGGAAGAAGGAAAAAAAGGAGGGAGACTGATAAGTTTGGGTGTAGAAAGAGAGAGCTGAGAGAGAAAGTATGAGATGGACGAGAGGCAAAAGGAGAGAGCAGTGGTCAAGTGAACGGAAGAATTTACCTGGTAGTAGCTAGCTGCGCGCGTCAGCTTCCACCCCCCCGACGCAGGAGATCCAAGTATTGTAGATCGATCGGTAGCTGTAGATTATAAAAGAAAGGGGGAAGAACCGAGGTGTGGGAGATTGACAGAGAATCGACACCAAGAGAGAAAGAGAGGGAGGGAGGAGAAGGAGGAGGGGGGCAAAATACTTGAAGGAGGGAGGGAGGAAAGAAAGATGAGGTGTAGAAGTAAAAGTTGTAGTTAGATGATGGATGATCTCCGCAGGGAATCATCCGCCTGCATTTTTCTACGCGCCTCTATTCTGATTGTTCCACCCAGGCGGATTGGAAAGCATGAAGCCGAAGGATGGATTGCTGCATGAAGAAAACCTTCTCTCATACACCAACAGTTTGGGATTGAACAAGGGTATCATCTTCACATACTCGAGCATGGCTCGATGCTGACCGACTATCAAGGAGAATACCGTTCAAGACATACCAAAACCTGACAGCCTCGTAGGGTAAGCAGCCGTTGTGAATGCCATTCTGTCTTACTCACTGATTATAGTTAGTTAGTTAGTTAGTTAACTAATCTTTCTTTGATTGTAAATCAAGATGATGGATCTTCATGTGCTTCAATCTCACAGACTCACATCCCGTGTTCCTTACAGGGCTATTTGTTTTTCATCCCGTCCGCTGACTTACCTGGTACTCTCCTTACTGTAGGTATCCACAGGGGCAACGGTCTACCTCAGTAAGATGAAACAGGGACGATGACAGTGCAGTGAGTGCAGTGAGTGCGGGAAGTGCAGTGCATTGTAGTATAGTATATTTCACTGTAGTAGTTATACTCTTGTTCAAGGGGATGTACTTCCAAAGCCAGCCAATGTGCAGTGAAGGCGGAGTGGATCTTCGGCAACCCGCACCGTAACCCAATCGAGTCAATCTGACGTGACGAGGTCACTTTCCAGTTTACTGCCTGACTCTACCGTCTGTCTCAAGTCTCAGTCTCTCTCTCTCTCTTCTTCCTTTGCTACTACTACAGGACATCACTTCCAACAAAACCCCCCCCTCGAATCTATCCACTAAACCCATTCTCTCCTCCCCCTCCCCCTCCCCCTCCCCGAACTACCTCCGAACTCAGGGGTTTTTCTTTCACACCTTCACCCTTCACACTCTCCTCTCTTCTTCCCGGCCCCCCTCCATCCCTGTCCATGTGGTGTTTGCAATACCCGATCTAGCTCCTTTCGCGACAACCGGCTGTTCTCCAGCCCATCGATTTACTTGAAACAAAGTCGGATGCAGGATCATTGATTCTCTGCTGTAAAGGAAACGGGAAAATCAGACACTGCGAGGAATCCCTGCAAGGTAGTGTGTCCTCATGGCTCGCAAGTCCTCGGGGTCCGCTTCTAGCCCTCGTCTTCCTCCGCTCCAACCTGCCGTCAACCACACCGCCGACTTCGCCGCCGCCGACACCCCTTCGCTGTCGACGCCCTTCAAGCTCGACGAGGGTTACTCCGATGAGACGAAAACTCAGGTCGAGAAGAAGGACCTGGCGATTCCTGCGTCAGATGAGTGGATGACGCTCCAAAAGTGGGTTCTCACGCACAGCGAGGCGGAAAGAGCTGGTAAGTTTAGCAACGGACTCTTCCCGATTCCCCGACCCGCAGGATGTCTTACCACCGTACTGGGGCCGTGGCGATCACCTTCCCATACTAATCAATCGTGAATGTCGTGATGCAGAGCTGGCCTATAACCTTCTTCGCACCATGCGCGCATCCACCGTGACCTCCGTGATCGAGCGCCTGGCGCCGCGCCTGCACATGGATCCGGTGCTGAAACTCCCGCCCGAAATCACCTCCGAGATCTTCTCCTACCTCGACCCACAAACACTGCTGATGGCTTCCCTGGCATCCCGTGCCTGGCGCAATCGCATTTCGGACTCGCGCCTGTGGAAAGACCTCTACATCAACGAAGGCTGGAGGGTGGATATGGACGCTGTCCGCACGTTTGAGCAGGAACACTCGGGACTTTCATCGCCACAGTTACGGAAATCCCGCTCGAGGCATACCGACCCGGATAGCGGGGAGCCGAAGCAGAAGAAGCGGGTACCACCTAGCTGGTTGAACTCACGGACAACCGGATCGCTCGGTCGGAAAACGAGGCCGGAAAACGGGCAAAGGCATGCTGCGCAGGAGGCAGATAGTGAAGGCGACCTTCCTATGGGAGATGCGTCTACCGAGAGGAGGACGTTGTTCTCTCCGGAAGAGCAGACGACAAGCCCGAGCAAACGGCGTGAATCTTACTCCGGATCGACTCAGCTCAAACTCGGTGGAAATGGATTGTCAGCAGCTACGCGCCGTCCCAATTCATCGCTTCTAATCCGGATGCCCAATGGCGCGGCCAAAGTCAACTGGCTCCACCTCTACAGGCTACGAAGAAAGCTGGAAGAAAACTGGACCAAAGGCCGTTTCACAAACTTCCAACTACCACACCCGGCACACATGGAAGAGGCCCACCAGGAGTGCGTCTACGCGATCCAATTCACCGGCAAATGGTTGGTCAGTGGCAGTCGGGACAAAACCCTAAGAGTCTGGGATCTAGATACGAAGCGCCTGTGGCACCCACCTCTGCTGGGTCATACAAAGTCGGTCCTTTGCCTACAGTTCGATCCTCGTCCCTCGGAGGATATCATCATCTCGGGCAGCAGCGATAAAAGCGTCATCATCTGGCGATTCTCCACCGGCGAGAAGCTCCATGAGATCGCAGCCGCGCATGATGATTCCGTCTTGAATCTTCGCTTCGACGAGCGGTATATTGTAACCTGCTCCAAGGACACGCTCATCAAGGTCTGGAGCCGACACCAGCTCTCCCCAGCCGACAAGGACTACCCTAGCATGTTCTTCGGCACCGGCGTAACCTATCCGTCCTACATAATCGATACGGCGGAGATGCCCTCCCCGATGCTGGAAGCCGAACTCGCCAACAGCCACATCCGGAGCCTCGCCCCTTTCTCCCTCCTGATGACCATAGACGGCCACACCGCCGCCGTCAATGCCATCCAGCTCAACGAGGACGAGATCGTCTCCGCCTCGGGGGACCGGCTGATCAAGGTCTGGAACCTCCGCAACGGCGCCTGCAAGAAGACCGTCATCGGCCACGAGAAGGGCATCGCCTGCGTGCAGGTCGACAACCGCCGGATCATCAGCGGCAGTAACGACGACACCGTCCGGATCTTCGACCACGCCTCCGGCGCCGAAGTCGCCTGCCTCCACGGCCACGGCAATCTGGTCCGGACCGTCCAAGCCGGCTTCGGCGACCCGCCCGGCGCGGAGGAGACTCTCCGCCTCGAAGCCCTCGCCGTCGACAACGCTTTCCGCGACGCGCAGCGCTCGGGGGCCAACGTCGACCTCGGGCCCCGCGCCCTCCGCCGCGCCGGCTACACGCAGAACACCACCGGCTCCCGCGACCCCCGGGACATCAAGGCCCTGGGTGCGAAGATCCCCCCCGGCGGCGGCGGCAGCCGGTGGGCGCGCATCGTCTCCGGCTCCTACGACGAGTCCATCATCATCTGGAAGAAATGTAAGGAAGGCCGCTGGGTGGTCGGCCAGCGCCTGCGACAGGAGGACGCAGCTACCAGCGCCGCCTACGTGGTCTCCGACCCGGCCGCCCGCGCGGCTACCGCTCGATCGAACGCTTTCGCCCAGCAGCAACACCTCCAAACCCCTGGCGCAGCAGCAACACAGGGCCAACAAACCCCCACAGCCCCAGCCCCAGCCCCAGCCTCAACCTCAGCATCCCAAGCACCCCAAGCAGGAGGAGGAGGACCCCTCCAAACCCTACAAGCCCTAACAGCCCGCCTAGCCGGCCAACCCCAGCAGCAACCGCAACCGCAACCGCAACCAAACCCAACCCCCAGAGCCCAGCCTCAACAAACCCAGCCCCAGCCCCCCATGAACGGCATCATCAACCCAGCCCTCCACCAACCTTCCCATCTCCCAGCACAGCAACAACAACAACAACAACAAACCCACCCCCGCCCGCGCCACCACCCGCGCCACGACCGCGACGCAAGCGTCGTCCCCACCTCGCGCGTCTTCAAGCTCCAATTCGACGCCCACAAGATCATCTGCTCGAGTCAGGACCCGCGCATCGTCGGCTGGGACTTTGTCGGCGACGACGAGGAGCTGCGCGAGGCCTGCCGCTTCTTCATGTGTCTATGATTCCTTACCTTCTTCTTGTGAAAGGGCTGAATAGTCGATATGGTAGTCACTCTGCGTGTGGGTCTGTCAGGCCTTAAAGGGATGGGATGATTCGAAGAAGCAACGTATCGTACCTAGTTGGCGCTTTCCCAGACAAAAAAGCAAACGAATCGCCGCGGTTGTTTGTCGTTCTGCTTGCTTGCATATCATTGCTTGGGTCTGGGTCTGACTCTGACTCTGACTTGGCAAGTACAGTACATCTAGTACAGTATTATACCCTCTTCGCGCGCTAAGCTTCTTTTCTATCTCCTCAATTCTCCACCTCGCTATCTCATCGTATCTCACGATCCGGGGTGTTCGGTTCGAGAACAGTGGGAAGCGCGGTAGTTCTTCTCTATCTCTTCTCCATTCGGCATGTATCACTCATAGCGTGGTCGCTTATGTCCTTTTCTTTCTTTTCGTGTTTTTTTTGTCGTGTTGAATCATCCATTCAAAGCATTCGCGGGGCATTATTGGAGCGATGGAGTTGGAGTTTTGATCTGGGGCTCGTTAATTTCATGACGTTAACCTCAATTACTTGGTTTGCATTACACATACTTCTTACTCCTTCCAACTTTTTTGTGGTTCTCCCAGACAACTATGACATGAGATTGATGATAGCGGTTGGCATTGCACCTTTTTAGGGATATGTACGTTCTTCACACACACACTTTCTCTGCATCACATTAAAACTAGCCTGAACAGCCATTTGAACTACACCACGGAGTAACTTCCACTCGCAGGGTGGACATAGCATGTAGCCTCCTCTGCGGATATCTGCCACGATCCCTGGAAAAAAGCAACTGCTATTGAGCATCCTACCCCCCGCAACACCCAGTCGACGATTATCAATCCAGAATCTGACCGATGGTGCCAACATTCCGCAAGGCATATTCGTGAACTGACTTCCATGCTTCGGAGAACCATTGTATCGTACGCGGAGCTGAATTTGGAGCTTCAGCTGCCTCGTCTTCTCGATCCGGCTCTACGGCGATTTCATTCGATGTATGACTCCGGGCAGTCTCATATGTCTCACGCGAAGATGTATTGGAGTAGACGGCAGAGTCTGGATCATTTCCGACACCCAAGCAACAGGAGAGACAGGAATGGCCTATTGATAGCAACTTCAGCCACGAGCCAGACGGATTGCAGGCTAGAACGCAAGGATCCGGTCGGGCGGACGTCGTGGGTGATTCTGTAGGGATAAGAGAGCATGCAACCGGCTCTTGTGGTGCTATCTCGCACGCCTGATCATTCACGGTGCTCAAAGGCTGTCTCGAAGGCGCAGGCCTTAATAGCTGAGATGCGCATGTATAGAACGACTCCACCCTGCTCGTTGTATAACCGGTATTCGCCGAGCCAGGCCTCTGCAGGCTGTCATGGGCAGGCAGGCGAGACACTGAAGAGAAGCGACCGCGGGCCGAGTGATGACTCGCAACTGGGCCAACATATGCCGGGGTCATGCGCCAGGGAACTTCTCGCTGAGGACTGTTGCTCTGCTCTCTCTTAAGCTTCCTGTCTTGAGTGAGGCTGCTGAGATCGGGGGTGTTCTCCTCCAAGGCAGGCGAAAGCGCCCTCTGGTGGAAAGCATGATCCTCCATTCGCCTGACCACACCAACACCATGCCCGCTCTGCCGGTAAGGAAAGCGACCCTGCACCGCCGTACCATCCTCCGCTCGTGCCACAGTAGGTGCTTGCTGTTGCGGCTGAGGAGGGGTGGAAGAGGTGAAGCTGAATATCCTTCGGATCTTGTCTCCATACGACGCCGTTCTCGTGCGCCCGGAGGCACCACCACCATCATAGAATCTACTCGACGAGCCACTCGCTGCCTGCGAATTCTGACTATCACCCACTGTGGCCGAGCGAACCTGGAACTGAGAAGAATAGTTCACAGCTTCGGGGGTGCCGAAAGTCGGGAGGCCAGGCGGAGTGGGCGACCTTATGGGCGGTGGAAATGCAGGATACACAGGATTGGCGGGACAGTCCTGCTCAGGCCAGTAGGATGGCTTGGAAGCCTTGTCCGTATCATTGAGGCTGGTGGTGGGTTTACGAAGGTGCAGGACGTCGAAGAAATTCGGTTTCAGCGACTCGTCCTGGGGCGCTGCGACGATTGCTCGGCCTTCGTTGACGGACAAGATGCGACTGTTGTTGGCAGTGTAAGGATGCCAGCCTGGAGACGAAGTTTCCTTTTCCCTAAGATATCGAGGTTGTCGGCACGGCTGTGGTTGTTGTTGTTGTTGTTGTTGCGGTTGACGTGTACGCCCCGTGTCCTGCGCCGTCGGAGGAGGAGGGAAGGTCGTTGTGTGGGCTACTAGCCTGCTATCTAGATCTCGGTGTATTTGCCTAGCTAAGCCTTGTCGGTGCGAAACCTCATCCGAGCTCGAATATGCCCTGATAGCGTCGAAGATGTAACTCTCCTCACTAGGAATAGAGTCCGCGAATTCCAGGTGGGAGTAACGCGCCATGCTAACAGCAGCTGCTCGTCCGGATGAGAAGACCTCGTCGTTGCCAGGAAAATCACTTTGATGCCCCTGCCCTTGATCCTGGAGAACCATACTGCAGAGAAAGTAAAGGAGGCATTCGTCTAATTAGGTCGGAGCAGAAGAAAGGAGCATGACGTCGAGAAGTTGATCGAAGCTGGAAATGATGCAAGTCTAATTAAGGCCATCGCGCTTTCCGTGTATAAAAGGAAGGCGCGACAGGAGCAGAAGGAACAGAGGAAAGATTGACAATCACAGTCAACTCATGTATGCTTAGGTATGTATGCAAGGCTCGCTGATAGACTCTAATCTATGTACACAGACAAATCAGGTACCGAGAATTGGCCGGGAAATTAGTACATCAAGATCGGGTGGGATATACAGGCAGAGATTAGGACGGGGCCTAAATTATGTACGGGGAAAGGGATATTAACAACAAGCCTAGGAATCGGCTGGAAGCGATTGATCGGGCTTAAAGCAAAGAGAAATGAAACATAGGGAAGGATCGAGATCATGAGGCTGTGACGACAGGCTGACCCAGGGGAGGCTTGCCAGTCAAGGTCGCAATATCCTTGTTCAGATTTCGGATTTGAGCCTCCAGCCGACGGCGTTCGTCGTGTTCCGCCTATGTGCGGTGCTGTCAGCTAGAAAGCACATGGAAGAGAGGATTGTGCCATTACATACCTTGCGTATCTTCAGGTTCTCGGACCGCGTGTCTCGCATCATCTTCTTGAATTCATTCTTGAGCACCATGGTGGAGGTGGTCTCATGGCCGTCGCGTCCGCTGCCCATCCAGTTGATTCGTTCTTCATTGAGCTGCGTCTCCAGTTGCTCACAACGGTCGCGCAGGGTATCAATGACTCCCTCGAACTGCTCGCGTTCTTTTTCGAACTCAATGCTGGCCTTGGTCATTACTTCGTAATCGTCCACCGTATCTCGGAGCTCTCTCTCCAGCAACTCCACCCGATGCTGGAGATCACCACCAGGCTTGCCCGCCTTGAGGGCTGCAAGCTCTTCGGCCAGCTCCAGGTTTCGCGTGTTCAGCTCGTCAAACTCCTTCTGGATGGCAGGATTCGCTGCGATGTCGGCCGCTCGCTGGGCTCGCGACCCATAGGCACCGTCCAGCTCCGCCTTGGCCATCGTCAGCTCGGTCTGAGCACGGACGACTTCACCCTCCATCTCTCTCAACTCAGCCTGCAGACGTGAGGTGTTGTTTTCTGCTTCAGCGCGCGCCACGGTCACTTCTGTGACGCGAGACTCCAGAGCTTCGACGTCGGCACGGAGCTGGCCTATAACCGTCTCTAGCCGTGCCACCTCGGTTTCGGCGTTGATGCGTGCATCTGTAGCCTCTTTCAGCTGAGATTCCACACTGGCGCGGAATTGACCCATGGATTCTTCCAACCGAGCAACCTCACTCTCGGCTCGTGCTCGAGCGTCGACGGCCTCCTTGACTTGGGCGTCTGCCTCGTTGCGGGTCTGCTGGAGCGTAGTTTGTAATTCCAAGATCTGCTGCTCGGCGTGCTGTTGGGCTTCCGTGGCCTCCGCTTGGTTGTTTGCCGTACTCTGAAGTTCATCAATAATCTCTTGAAGACGCGTGATTTCACCATCGGTCTTTGAGCGCAAGGTCGTCAACTCCTCCGTGTGAGTGTCGGCTTGTGATTGGAGCTGTTCCTGATGAGCTTCTGTAAGCGCTCTGCTCTTGGAATCGGCTTCCTCCCCATGTTGATCGAGCACTGCTTGTAACCGAGTGGCTTCACTCTGATGCTGCTCAAGCGCCGCCTGCAAATGGGTAGCCTCGCTCTGATGTTGGTCAAGGGCCGCCTGCAACCGTGTTATTTCACTCTCCGCCGCGGAACGTGCTATGATGAGCTCTTCCAGGCGAGCTTCATGGTGGGATTGGATTTCTCCAATGTGGGCTTCCAGACGAGCGACCTCACTCTCGGCTTGCGCACGGGCCTCATGAGCCTGAGTCTGAGCATCCTGTTCCCTCTTGAGATCTTCCAGGACCTTTTCCAGGCGTTCAACCTCGGCTTCGGCGCGCGCACGAGCTTCCTGCTCCGTGGTCAAAGCCTTCGATGTATCCTCCATGACGTGCTGCTCTTGATGGTCTGCCAGCTCTTTTTGCAGGGTTGTTACTTGTTTCATCGCGTCTACCAGATCATCTCTCGTTCGTTGGCCCTCGTTCTCGGAGAATTCGAGGTCTTTCTGGACATGCGCCAGTTGTTGCATCAGGTCCGCGATGTGTGCATCTCTCTCCGCGTCGGACTTGGAGTTCAATTCGCGCTGCTGTTGGATTTGAGTGGTCAAGATGCTCTTCTGCTCGAAGAGCTTCTCAAGTCGGTCTTCCAGCCCACTGAGGCCAGCATGGAGGTAGGAGAAATGTTCCGTCTGGTCTGCACTGGCAGAGTCGGGCGGCGGAGGTAGAGTCTGGGCGCCCGGCATGCCCGATTGCTGGACAATCTGATGTAGTCGCGCGTTGAGCTCGCCGAGCTGCTGCCCGGAGTCATCATCCAAAGACCGTGTCTGAAACTGGTTGCCTGCGGGATGCGCACTGAGACTTTCGAGGCCACTCTCAATATAGGCTACGTATGCTTCCATCGCTGCCGTCGGGGTAGCCCCTGGGGGCGGCTGCGGAACGGGCTCGAGCTCTCCAGCAGGATTGGACTGTAGGATCAAGTCATACACCCTCCCACTTAGATACTCCAACCGTTTCTCAGTATCCTGAACAGCCTCCAACCCAAGTCCATGCAGCCCCTGGCCGGCGGGCTCTTCCAGATGACCCGACGGCTTGTAGAAACTCCGATCATCAAACCCATCGATACTATCCCGGGTGTTGTGGCTAGACAGACTCTCCGGGGTGTGGGGCACATTATTCTTGAGGTTCTTCTTCAGACCCTTGTGCGTCATCTGCAGGATCCCAGCCGTGTGCTCCAGCAGCCGGCTATTGACCTGCTGCAAGCGGCGCTCCAGGTCCCAGATCTCCCGCGACAGCTCCTCGCACTTGCGGGTGCTCAGCGCCAGCTCTTCGTCCGTCTTGTCCATGGTGGTCTCATTGGGTCCGAGCAGGCTTCGTTGGGATCTCGGGGAGGAGGCTTCGGGGTCCTCCCGGCCGTTGAAGGAGGGGCTCTTGGGCGTGTACAGCCGGCTCAGCGACATGGCGGCATCGCGCAACTTCGTCTCCAACGCCAGTTTGCGTTTCGCAGCGTTCAAGCGACTGTTGACGAACTTTTGCTCCTTCTTCAGTCCCTCCACTTCCTCCAGCGACAGGATCTCGTAGTGGGTGCTGTCGCTCATGGCGGTCTCCGTGAGCAGGTACATGGCGACGGGGTCATGGGTGTGGAGTGCGGCGGAGTTCCGGGGAAGGTTCGTGTTCAGCTGCAGGGGCACGATGGAGAATAAGTATGCGATTATGTCCAAAGATTGATGGTTAGGGGTCTCACGAACCGGGTTGACTTGCGACTTGCCCAGTGGCTGCTGGGGTCCGGACGCATCGCGGTAGCCGTTCATCAGCACTCCGGTTGGGGGCGGTTGCGAAGCGCCGTAGGAGGCTGAGTGCCTGGGGTCGCCGTACGAGGACAGGCTAGACCTGACATCGAGGCCGTCGTTCATGGTGGTAATGTGTTACGAATCGAATGTCGAAGAATGTCGGGGAGAGGGACTTGAGGCAGCAGGTCGGGGTGTTTTAAATTGGAGACTCGCGGATCAACAGGCAAGGCCCATCGTCCGCAGTGGCAGCCGTGGACACCGTCCCCCCAAGGCAGAGAAGGGAGGGAGGGGTTCTCGTTTGAAGACTGAAAGAATGAAGGGAAAATAGATAACAGAAAATACCAAGGTAAGGGAGAGACAAACGCTCAATACGACTGAATTAATTGGTACAAGGAAGGGAGATGGAGGGGGGAGGAAGAGGGAGCGGAGGGAGAGAGAGAGAGAGAGAAAGGGACTGGAAGAAGGAATACTAAAAGATCAGCACCAGCCGACCGGAGCATACAAGAAAAGAACTAAAGCGATCACCACTCAGTGGGACTGCATCTGAGTTATTTAAACTACCCAAGCTGTGATCGGTCAGGAAGGTGCAGGTGCAGGTGCAGAGATGGATGGATGGCTCCGATGCGATCGCTCTTCTTCACAGTTGACGCCATCCATCCATCCATCCATCCATCCATCCATCCATCCATCCATCCTCCTGGACAGCTCTCATTCCTTTGTCCCCCTTGGGGAATCCCTTCTTCCCTTCCTCCATCCCATCCCATCCTCCAGGCTGCCATCCCAACTTTTTCCTCCAGCTGCAGCTGAGACCCCAGCCGCTGTCATGGCAGGAGTTTGACAGGCACCCCAAAAAAAAAGTGGAATGTCTGTCTGTCCATAAAGAACTCCTCTGAATTGGATTGGATTGGATTGGATTGGATTTTCTATTATTAAACCCCCCCCCCGGAATTTCCCCTGAAACAACGGATTCCTCGGTTGAGCTCCACTGCCGCCATCCTTAATTCTCAACCACATGAACCACATGGTAGAAAGAAGTTCTTGGAAAAGGGTGATCGTGAAGAAAGACCGGAGGAGAATGACGCAGCTGCCGGCCGAAGATCTTCTCCTCGAGTCACTCACTCACTCACTCACTCACTCAGCCTTTCGGGATTTTCGGGGGAAATATCGCGCGCAGATGATTGTGATACGTAAGTTACATATCACACTCGATGGGATGAACCGAGATTAGACTACAAGTTCAACATCCTTGGCAGTGCTGTCTGTGTATGCTCTGTTGATGTGCTGCTGGAAGAGACTCAACTCAATCAGTTCCAGTTCTTTGTCTGACTTACTTCGAGGTTCTTATATAACATGGTTCAACCCACCGAGGCTACCTGCCCAACTTCATTCGTCATAGCATCCATGATAGCAACCAGAACCACACTCTCAAAATTGAGATGGGAGAGGATGTAACATCCATCTCCAGATGTAACCACAATCAGCCTGACTTTCGGCTCAATTGAAACAGCCCAAACCCCCCAGAGCCGGTTGATCTGCTTCAACCTGTCTGGATTGCGCCCGCAAAGGCCGCGCAAATCACAAGCAGCCGAGCATGCGATTTAATATAAAGTAACCGCGGGGAATCAACCACTGCACCACTGCACCACTGCACCAACCAGCCTATCAGCCATTTATCTTTGCTGGGTTTCCCCTCCCCCGGATATCTCTCTTCCCCTCATTTTCACTTCCTCATTCCATTCGGTTCTGGTGTCCACACGAGATCATGGCCACGAGGAATGTTGAATCGGGGACGGATGCGCTCCCTCCATCCGGACCGGTCTACAAGGTTTACAAGCGACGATTTTGGGGGTTGATCCAGCTGGTGCTGTTGAACATCGTCGTTAGTTGGGATGTAAGTTGCAAGTGCGTAAATGTAAAGCAAGAAAAAAAAAAAACCCCACGCTCTAACATCACGCGACAGTGGTTGACCTTCTCTTCGATCTCGACCACCGCCGCCGAGCACTTCAAGGTCTCGGAGAGCGCCATCAACTGGATGAGCACCGGCTATCTCTTTGCCTTCTGCGCCGCCAGCCCGTAGGTTCACTTCTCATAGTTCATCACCCAAATAGCATGGGCACCAAACAGCACGCACCTAACTCAGGACTCTCCCATCCAGCGTCGTCATCTTTACCCTCAACAAAGGCGGCCCCAAGCCCGCTATCATCATCACCTCCTCTCTGCTGCTGGCCGGCAATTGGATCCGATATGCCGGCACGCGAGCTCGGGGCGGGATATTCGGGGTGGCCATGTTCGGCCAGATCCTGATCGGCCTGGCGCAGCCATTCTGTCTCAGTGCACCGACCCGGTACAGCGACCTCTGGTTCTCCGATCAGGGGCGCACGAGCGCGACGGCCGTGGCGACGCTCGCCAACCCCCTCGGCGCAGCTCTGGGGCAACTCATCGACTCGTTCTGGGCCACCGAGCCCGACGACGTCCCCAACATGGTGCTGTACATCTCGATCATTGTGAGCTTTCCACCCTCTGTCCACCCACCGCGTGACCAACACTCACCCCCACAAACAACAGGCGACAATCGCATCACTCCCATCCTTCATCCTGCCCTCCGCACCACCGACCCCACCCAGCGCCTCCTCCGCCAGCCACCAGAACACCAACACAAGCGAACCGACCCCACTCCTCCCAACCGTCACGCAACTCCTGCGCACCCTCGAATTCTACCTCATCCTGATCCCCTTCTCCATCTACGTAGGCTTCTTCAACAGCGTCTCCTCGCTGCTGAACCAGATCCTCAGCCCCTACGGGGCCAGCGAGACCGAAGCCGGGATCGCGGGGGGCATCCTGATCGTCGTGGGGCTGCTGGTCTCGGCGCTCATCGCCCCGATCACGGACCGGTACAAGCACTACCTGGCCACGATCCGCATCCTGGTCCCCATCGTCGCCGCCTCGTACATCGGGCTAATCTTCGCCCCGGCCAGCCGCGCGGGCATCGGCCCCACGTACGCCGTGTGCGCCCTGTTGGGTGCTTCCTCCTTCGGCCTGCTGCCCGTCGTGCTCGAGTTCCTCGTCGAGATCACCTACCCGTTCTCCCCGGAGGTCGGGAGCACCCTCTGCTGGACGGGCGGGCAGCTCCTGGGCGCCGTCTTCATCCTCGTGCAGGACGCCCTCAAGGCCGGGCAGCACGCCTCCCCGCCGGAGAACATGCGGAACGCGCTCATCTTCTCCGCCGTCGTGGCGGCCGTGGCGGCCCCGCTGCCGCTGTGCATCGGGCTGTTTGGCCGCGACGTGCGCCGCAGGCGCTTGGACGTGGATCGCGGGGTGGATCTGGGGGAGGTCGTCGGGGACGATGATGAGACCATTGACAACGACGCGGACGCGGACGCGATCCGTCGCGGGGATACAGCCGGCAGTGCCGGCGAGAAAGGGAAGTCCAGATTCAAGTGGTCGGTCTCCTCGAGACAATAGTGTGTTGCAGGAACAGCGGTTGTAGTAGGGGGGTGCGTATGTGTTTTGCTCGCATGGCTGGGCACAGGCCCTGTCCCTTACACAAATCGGTCGCCATGTTCCGACAAATGCTGGTGACTATTCACACCCACTGAATCTGCAGCCTGGAGTTTGCGGATGGACCGCGAGGAGGTGAACTACGACCCATGATGAATATATGATTGATACCCGACATTGAATGCGAACCCTGGTATATGGATGTCCCTGTCAGTGTATAGTGCTATTTCAGTCTGCGAGCCTGCGATGCTATGCATTTCAATGCCCCAGGGTTTAGAACCTACATTCCAAGAAATAGACCAGACCAGTAGACACCCAGCAAATAACACCCTGACAACGCTAGAGCAGGTCCTTCAAAAATCTAGCGGCCCTGGCTCAGCCGGCCATGGTTTTCCCAAGCTCCCTTCTGACTTGGTGGGTGTGCACGGAGCAAAAGCGCCCGCTCTTCGTCCGGCGTGGGCAGAGCTGATATTCGATCTCGACTGGGCGGATGCTGACTTGGATGGCTTGAAAGTGCATTGCGGTGAAAAGAGATAAGGCTTCGGGCTGCCAAGGAAGTTATCAGCGGTAATGACTGCGGTGTTGAGCGGCGAAGAGACAGGGCGCAATGTCAGCGGAGGTGGATGGACAACACAGCAAGAGGTAGACCGAAGAGACACGTCCTGCCCCTGCGGGGCATCAAATACACAAACCCAATGTAGAAAGCACAATTCACATTCATCTAAAAACAAAAGAGACCAAGTAAATAGTAAAAGCACAGTTCAAACAGGCAGAGACCAGCTATCTGTACATACACAGTAAAAGGGATTCTTGATCCAAATCCCCTTTTCCCTTCCTCCCCAGCTCACAATAAGACGAAAAGAACAGGAAAAGAGGTAGGTTTCTCCCCCTTCTATTCGTGTTCATCTATCCATGTAGCAGATGAAAAAAACAACAAGTATCTCCAAACCCTGTCGTTTCAGTGGCAGGGTTGACAGACACATTTTTTTTCCTTCACCCTGGAACAACAAAAATCAAAGCCATCATACAACACTCTGAACCTGAAACGGAAACGGTTGTCTTTCTCGGGTACGCGATCGGTCTCCCCTATTTCGTCACCGCGCGAGGGTTTCATTCCGCCATTGTTATACAATCGAGACTGAGCTTAGCGGTGGTCATGACAATTTTCGAAAAGACACATCGCGCGGCGGAGGGAAAAGAGGGGCTAATCGTTGCGTGCGCAAGGCGTAGCCCGTTTAGGCGAGCTGCTTCCAGAGCTTGGGGGCGGCGCACTGGGTAGCGCAGTGCGTGAGGTGGAAGACTGTTGGTTGGAAGAGAGAAAAAGATGATTAGTCACACGCGGACATCCAGCGGCCATCTGGGGGTGCCTTCGGGAACAGGAAAGACAGATAGACGTACACTCCTCAACGCAGTCCTCCTTGGGACCCTTGTAGTCCTCATCCTCCTCCTGCTTGGTTACGCGCTCGATGCACTCATCGAAGTGGTGCTTGTAGGGGGCGCACTGGGCGGACTTGGCGCACTCTGCAGTTTAGGGTCATAAAGGTCAGCCAAACTGTCCAATTGAGTCTGAGACAAGCATGGAGTTGCGCGAGTTCGATGCAGCGCCAATGACGCTGAATCAGCGGATGTTGTGTTGGTCGAATCCCGTCAGGAAGACTGGCCGACGGCAGGAATTGGGTGGTTGTCTGATATGTCAAGGACAAGCCATTGCCGCGGCGGAAGTCCAGAGTTGACCCAACATCGAGCTTCAACGCAAACAAAATGCAATAAAGAAGTGGATTCAAGGATAATTAAACTCACCCTCCTCGAGCTTGGGCTTGATGTCCTCGGGCTCCTCCTCCTCTTCCTCCTCTTCTTCTTCCTCCTCCTCTTCCTCCTCCTGGGGCTCCTCCTCCTCGGAAGACTCCTCGGCGGGGGTCTCCTCGGCGGACTCCTCGGTGGACTCTTCGCTGGAAGCAGCAGCCTCCTCAGCGGGCTTCTCCTCGGAAGACTCAGCCTCCTGGCTGCTGGTCTCCTCGACGGACTCGGCGGGAGCCTCAGCCTGAGCCTCGGGGAAGCCGAAGGAGGAGATGACGTCGGAGAAGAAGTCGGCGAGACCCATTGTGTTCGTGTGGGGAGGGAGGAAACTGGTCAATTGATGACTACCGGGGAGAGCCTAGGGTTGGCGAAGGTGTGGGGGGTGGTGGTGGTGGTGCGGTGGGCAGCAACGAGCGAGTTTGGATGAGGTTGGCGGTTTTGAGCTTTGGCACTTCCTTTGCCGTCTGGGAAAATCGGAACGCCCCGGCCGCCGGCGAAAGGCCAATTATCGCACCCATGATTGGCCGATCCTTGTCGGAAGGGAGATGACTAATCGCTGAACTACAGAATGGAATTACCCATACTCATAATGCCAGAAGATAGTATACAAGCCATCTGGAATTGATTGTTCCTTTTTTCTCTTCTTTTCTCATACGCAACGGCTGTAAGCCTTCATCAACTGGCCCGGCGCAGTCTTGCCTCCAATTCATCCGCCACGCTTTGCTGCTGGACCGTCTCATAGTCCGGCGGTGGTTCCACCATGGAATCCGTCTCTGCTGCATGAGGCTGACTCTGTGGACTCATGCATTGGTCCTGGCTGGCTTGACCTCCCCCAGCACCATTGTTCGTGGGGCCAGAATAGGCTGGCAGCTCGTCCAAATGAATCGTGGAGAGGTCAACGTTCCTGGCTCCGCGACTGCTTGCTTGCGAGTTCTCGACCGCCTGCTGTAGACGCTCCTTGATTCGTTCGAAATGATTATGGAAGTCGAATGCGCCTCCTTCTTTGAAAGTCACCTTGACCTGTACTGCAGGCAAGGATGGAGGGATCCCGCCTCCCGACACGGGCTGGACCAGGGCGATCCAGGCATTTGGCCCAAAGAACGGAGCAGTGACGTGGGTATCATGAACATTTAGCAGCGGCGCAGAGAACGACTGAAATGTCTGCGATTTCTGTGTCGGGATATAGACAACCTGCCCAATTTATGTCAACCAAGAATCTCAGACCAGACCCCTGCAGGGTATGTGAGGAGATGGTAATACCCGTTGGTTTGTCAAAAAAATTTGACCAGCACTGCTTTGGATGGAAAATGAGTTTTTGCCTCCAGATGAGCTCAGCGGCTGTAGCGCGAGGCTGGTGCGAGGTGGAGATGTATAGATCAGCTGCTCATGCGGCAGGCGGACAAAGCCATCCTGGTCATGGAGCATCACCCAGCTGTGCAATCACGAGTCAGCTAAGAACATCATAACACATGATTTAACGATGAATGCAGTAGCATCGATGGTAGAGCAGAGGCAACCGGTGTCAGGCCAAGGCTAGCGATCCTTCATATGTTGATGGCGCAGAGAAAGCCCAAGAGGATGTTCCCCCGGACAAATAGTTATAAGCAAGCGGAGAATGGGGAAGTCATATACATACTTGATCGACATAATGGCCTAGCTATTGAGGCTGGATGTATGGTTTGATCTTGCAGATTATGGTGTTGTCTGGATGTACCGGAGAAGTGACGGTAGTAACTTGCGTAGTTGGAATAAAACTGAGAGAAAGGACTGAGGATGTGAAGCCAGCTCCAGGGCAACCCAGGCTGAAACAACCGACAGACGGGAAGCCACAGGGGCAGGCTGTTGATCCTGAGGTCGCGAGTTCGAGATCGGTGAACAGATGAATTAGGAAGTATGGTTGGTGGTCCCCTGGATGTTATGCAATAATCTGTAGGTTGGTGGTAGTATATCAGATCCGAGTTCTAGAAGTCCGATCGAATGAAATAGGATAAACTGCGGACAGGGACCGGACCGGATCAAACAGCCACCAATAAAGATAGGTGAACAGTGAGCCTAGATGAACCAGTGAATATGACGAGAAAGTCCCTGTGCTTTTCAGATGCTTGGGGAGTCACTTTGAGTACAGTTCGGATTGATAGTAGTGATTGATGATTAGGATAAGTGGAAGTGCAGTTAAAAGGCACGGTGGGAATTGTTCATGTAATACTGGGTCCGCGGGGCGGCCGTCAGGCGGGGAACCTCCCAATCTCCCAATCTCGCAGAGTCATCTGAATACTAATACTCTTTCCAGATTGTATGAGTAGTGGATTTTCTTCTCTACAGTTGCCTTGTCCTACTCACTGCATCAACATATCCCTAACTTGGCCAAGGTTGCCTTTGAGCTGCACTTAGCAATCTAGTCACATCCAGACCACTTCTGAGCCTATGAATTCTGCAGAGAATGTTCGATGCTATAGTTAGTGTCTGGTGATCCTCTAGAACTTCTTCGCGGAACTGCATACTACTGTACATATTGTACTAGACACTAAAATTAAACATGCTATGATACATGCACTATTCTACATTCAATGCCCACCTACCTACCTACCTACCTACCGCAAGGATTTCAGAAAGGCATTCCTTCTGCCGGCAAGTGTCTCTAATGAAGCTTAGAAGAAGCAGCCCGCCACCCACATCACTCCCTACTTAGTGGCACACAATTTGGGTTGAGGAACAACTGAAGTATTAAGCTGATCTTGATTCATACCTTTCTTCTTATTCTGACAACATGCTCGCGGGGGGGGGGGAGGGTGGACGGCCTTGTCTACCCACCGCGGGGGGCCGGAAAGGCAAGAGGGAAAGTGGAAAGTGGAAAGAAGGGTGATTTACACGTGGAGAAAGCCGTCGGATCCTCCAGTTTTGTTGCCCAGTGCCGACCCACACACAGTTTAGCTTACAGGTTACGTTTCCGGTTTCCCCTTCGGTGTTTCTCCCTTGGCTCATTTATCTTCGCCTCGGTCGGTCGGTCGGTCAGCCTTATTCCAATTGCTTGGTTCCCCCAGATTCCTCCTGCCTGGCTTGACTTCGACATTGACTTCATCATTATTTCTTTTCCAATTGAGTGTGTTGCGTGGCCTGGTGACCGCCTGCCTGCCTGCCTTTGCCACCAGAAATTTCCCACCTTAAAACAGAAACAGTGTAGCCTGACGGGCACGGTCCTATCGGTCAAGGACCACATTGCGATACTTTCTTCTACCTCATATTTGAACTCTATTGCGGACTGGCAGTTTCTCCAGACTTTCTACCGTTGATTCCGAACCTGATTCTCTGTGTACCATACCTCAATTGTGGTAACTTGGACCAAACGCCGCAAGTACCGACTCGGCCATCCCCTTTCTCCGTCCGTGTCGCGAACTCGAAATCCCGAGGCCGCTCTTCCTTCGTCGTACCATTTTTGTGTGTTGCCAAACGAGAAATAAGAAAAAAATGTCGACCTCGATACACCTGTCGCGATTCAGGAAATGGCTTCTGGCCTCTCCACCAATGGAGTTTGTCATTGCGCAACTCCGGGAGTTGTTGGTTGGGGCAATCAAGCAGGGTCCAGTTCCACAGCATATCGCGTTTGTCATGGACGGGAACCGGAGATTTGCGCGGTCACATGGCATTGAGACCGTGGAGGGGCACAATATGGGCTTCGAGGCCCTGGCAAGAGTGAGTCGTTGTTCCGGAGTCGTCACGTTCTTCATCCATGCTACTGAGCTCTCGCTGACTTTTTTTTTTCTTTCTGATTGGCTTTGCAGATCCTCGAAGTATGCTACAAGAGCGGAGTCAAGGTAGTTACGATTTATGCCTTCAGTATCGAGAACTTCAAGCGGTCGAAGTTCGAGGTGGACGCCTTGATGGAGATGGCGCGGGTCAAGCTGTCCCAGATGGCCCAGCACGGAGAGATATTGGATCGGTATGGTGCCAAAGTGCGGATACTGGGCCGACTGGACATGCTGAAGCCCGATGTCCTTGCTGCCGTCAACCGGGCGGTCGACATGACGAGCGGGAACGGCGAGCGCATCCTCAATATCTGCTTTCCGTACACCTCGCGCGACGAGATCACGGGAGCCATCCGGGATACTGTATCGGAGTACAGCCAGCCGCTGCCGGCGAACCGCCCGTCGAATGCCAGCCAGCGTACGCCCTTCTCCGAGACACACATCACGCAGAATATCCGAGCCCGGGCGCAGCACACGAAGGCGGACGATCTTCCCAGTGACGTTGAGACCGCGTCGGAATCGTCTAACGAGGACGGTGCCCCTGCAAACAACCTTCCGAACCAGGTCTACGAGTCCGGGTCTTCGTTTTCGTCCTCCTCCACCCTGCATCTGGGCGGGCAGACGGACGCGGCCAACGGAAGGGAGAACTCGCCCCGGAAGGAGAAAGCCGTGTACATGTCCCCCGAGACGATTACCCGGCAGACATTAACCGAGCACATGTTCACGGGCGACAATCCTCCCTTGGATCTACTGGTCCGCACGTCGGGCGTGGAGCGGCTCAGCGACTTCATGCTCTGGCAATGCGACGAGGAGACGGAGATCGTCTTCCTCGACGTGCTGTGGCCGGATTTCGACCTGTGGCATTTCCTGCCGGTGTTACTAGGCTGGCAGCGTCGGATTTCCAAGGCGAAGAAGAACCCGGACGCGGAAGGCGACTTCGACGGGGAGAGCTACGAGCCCACCGAAGAAAGCAATGGTAAGAAGGTCAAGGGCTTGTAGTCGGAATTGCGATTTGCACATATATCATCGAGAACACCCCCAGGAGTTTGGAGTTGCTTTTTTGACGCAGCAATTGGAAGTGATATTCCCCTTTGTTGCATCCCCATCATTTGGTACTCGTTTATAGCGCAGCAGAGGTAGAAAAGTGAACCATGGGCGTGGCGTGTATATACGCATGCATACAGACAGACAGACAGACACACATACACACATAGACCAGAGATACAGTACACATGCAGCATACAAGCATGCAAGCAAAGCATAAACTGATCCACTGACTCGGTGCAAATCATCACTCATACGGTGTATAAATAGGGCGGGTCTTATCTCCCTGAGTCAGTGGCAACAGCCAATAGAATTGCGTGGATGCGCCGTGCTCCGATACCGGGTTGCACGTGACTCGGAGCGGCGGGGAAAGGTGTGGCAGCTACAGTAACGTTAGTAACCCTGGGGTCAATGACCAGGCCATTCGACTTTGACTTTTCTTCTTCTCTTCTTTTTATCTTTTTTTCTTTCCATCTGGATCATCTCCTCCCTTCCCATTGACCGTCTATATTCTTTCACAATGGCTATCGCAGGCTCCAAGGTTCTCTTGCTGGGCTCCGGCTTCGGTATGCTCTGCCCTCTCCGCAATGCGGGGTGACTCACTCACTTTCACTTTCACTGCCATTGACACTGATATCGGGAATAGTGACCAAGCCCACCGTCGAGGTTCTCAGCAAGGCCGACGTGCACGTCACCGTCGGTAAGCCATGACCCCCAACCCCTAATACAATCCTCAGAACCCAGAACTAACCCCCTCCAAGCCTGCCGCACGCTCGAATCCGCCCAGAAACTCAGCGAGGGATTCAAAAACACGACGGCGATCTCGCTGGACGTCAACGACGATGCGGCGCTCGACCAGGCACTAGCCAAGGTCGACCTGGCCATCTCGCTGATCCCCTACACCTTCCACGCGCAGGTCATCAAGGCCGCCATCCGCACCAAGAAGCACGTCGTGACGACCTCGTACGTGTCGCCGGCCATGATGGAGCTGGACCAGGCCGCCAAGGAGGCCGGGATCGTCGTCATGAACGAGATTGGTCTGGACCCTGTACGTTTGCCTTATCCTTACCCTGCCCTTACCCAGTTTCCCCCCTAAAAAACACTTGACACTTCCCACCCCAACCCCATCCAAATACACTAACCCGACGAAAAAAAAAAAAGGGAATCGACCACCTCTACGCCGTGAAGACGATCTCGGAAGTCCACGCCTCGGGCGGCAAGATCACGAGCTTCCTCAGCTACTGCGGTGGGCTGCCGGCGCCGGAGTGCTCCAACAACCCGCTGGGGTACAAGTTCTCGTGGTCGTCGCGGGGGGTGCTGCTGGCGCTGCGCAACGCGGCGAAATTCTACCGGGACGGGGAAGAGTTCAGCGTGGCGGGCCCCGACCTCATGGCGACGGCGAAGCCGTACTTCATCTACCCGGGGTTCGCGTTCGTGGCGTACCCGAACCGGGACTCGACGCCGTATCGCGAGCGGTACAGCATCCCTGAGGCCCAGACCGTGATCCGGGGCACCCTGCGGTACCAGGGCTTCCCCGAGATGATCAAGACGCTGGTCGACATCGGGTTCCTGGACGACACCCCGCAGGAGTACCTGGCGGCGGGCGCGACGATCAGCTGGAAGGAGGCGACCCAGAGGATCCTGGGCGCCACTTCCGCCTCCGAGAAAGATCTGGAGTGGGCGATCTCCAGCAAGACGCAGTTCGCTAACAACGACGAGCGCAACCGCATCATCTCCGGGCTGCGCTGGATCGGCCTGTTCTCCGACGAGCCCACCAGCCCCCGCGGCAACCCGCTGGACACGCTGTGCGCCACGCTCGAGCAGAAGATGCAGTACGGCCCCGACGAGCGCGACCTCGTCATGCTGCAGCACCGCTTCGAGATCGAGCACAAGGACGGCGCCAAGGAGACCCGCACCAGCACCCTGTGCGAGTACGGTGTGCCCGGCGGCTACTCCGCCATGGCCAAGACGGTCGGCGTCCCCTGCGGTGTTGCCGTCAAGTTGGTGCTCGATGGCACGATTAACCAGAAGGTTTGTTTCCCCTTCCCCTTCCCCTTCCCCACCCCCTTTGGTCCGTCAGCAAAGTAAGAATAGAAGCTAATCGGTGATTGTGGGCGGTAGGGTGTCATCGCTCCCATGACCATGGACATCTGCACGCCTCTCATCAAGGCCCTCAAGGAGGACTACGGCATCGAGATGATCGAGAAGACTTTGTAAACATTTTACCAGACGTTCTTCTCGCGTGTGTGTTACGAACTCAATTAATGACGTGAAAATGGCCCGGGGTGGTTTAGATAGCGGCAACAAAAGGCTAGGGTAGAAAAAACCAATACTATTTTACGCAGTCGTACCTATGAATCTCCTTGAACTAAATTAGTGATAAAATATATCCAGAACCATTTCATCTTGCATTGAGCACTCGGGGTTGTACCGGTATAGATACTTGACTACGGAATGAATGCCAGAGGAAATATGTACTGTACTATTCATCGTCCGTCTATCGTGGACTTGTCGAACACGTGCGCGCGCGTGCCCCCTCGCCGCCGACGGTACAGGGTACGTGCGTATATATCACGAAAAGGAAGAAAGGAAGGTATGATGACAATGCCTGCAGCGCATGATGCCTGCGTTATGCCCAGGAATCCCCCATACGCCTCAACCCGCCCCAATTACGAAAAACGAAATCGACGACGTGCGTTGATATGGACAGGTTTATGGCTTTAGATCATCCTCAACTCTCTCTCTCTACCCAATTAAAGTGTTCCCAACTGAGAAATTTATGAAAGCTTCACATATATTCATGAGTGTGTTCAGAGAATAGTGCCAAACCTAAACCCAGCAAGAGGACAACCAAGGCGATCAGTAGCTGTTTTCCAGAAAAGGTCGCTGGGGAGGACCTGGTGTACACAGGACCTTTGTAAGGAAGCAAATTGGGGAAACAGGGGCCTTTTGATAAAACATACCCGAAAGTCTGCTTGATACTGCGGACGTAGTACACGTCCCAGTTCTGCTTGGTCACGTCCTCCTGGCCGACGGGGACGCCGGTCCAGGTCACGCGCATCTGGGTCACACCGTCGACATCGTTCTGGTCGAGCTTGATGTCGAGCGTACTGAAGTGACCCTCGGGCCATTGGGCCAGGCGCCACTTCTGTGTAATCTCGGTGGGCTCGAGCTTGACGTACTCGCCGCTGACATTGCCGTCAAAGATGGCGAACTTGCCGCCGACGTGGGCGCCCTCGAACTGGCGGGGAGCACCGCGGGTGAACGCGGCAATGCGTTGAGGGTCGGTGAAAGTGTTGTACAGCTCCTCGGCGGTGGTGCGGAACTCGTCCGAGGCAGTCACAGTGGTGATGTTGACCGAGACCTTGTTGCTAGTGGTGGTGGTAGTGGTGACGGGGGCGGCGGCCTCCTTCTTGACCTGGGGGTGGTACTTGGGCGCAGCAAAGCCGCTGGAAGGGTTGACACCAGGGGCATGCTGGAGGTCCTTGCCGTGCTCAGTGATCAGAGCCGGAGCAAGCGTGGCGAGTTCCTTGCGGAGCTGGGGGACGAGCTTGGAGCGAACCAGGTCCTTCACGGCCTGCTTGGAGGGGGAATCGGAGTAGTTCTCGATTTCAAACTGAGTAGCCCGGAGGTCAGTCAACCCCCTTCAGGACGGCAATGGGGGCGGCTGATAGGGAACATACGACGTACTCATCTTCCTCGGTATCATGGGCTACCTCAGGAATGGTGATGGTACCACTAACGGACTCCTCGTCCTTGGTCTTACCTGTCAAAAGGTCTTAGTCGCGCCTCGGAAAGAAAGCACTCTTGTTGTCATTTACGAACCTTCATACTCCAGCTGTACTTTGACGTCGAACAAGGTGATGACCTTGCCCTTCCGCTGGCTGACGTCTACATCGCCATCCATCGACAGCAGGTTGGAAATCTTGGCGGAGGCGCCATTGTCCTCTGCGGAGACGACAACGAGCTTCTCCTTAAGGTAATCTTTGGCCCAGCCCGAGGCGTCCTTGTTCACCCAGTGCCAGTTGTTGGGGTTGTGCAGAACCATGTTGATTGTTTTATTTTATTTAAGGATTGGTCTAATGACTTGGTTGCAGGTAGAAGCTGCTTCTATTGCGGGGCAAAACTTCGCTAGTGTGGGAAATTTTAGCGAGTTTTAAAACTGCTTGGGTTTTGGATTCCCACTGAGATGGAGGGAGGCTAGGTTCTGAGGAGACACAATGGATGATTAGCAAAAGTCTCCAGCCAGTGTTTCATAGAGCATAAAGCATCAAAGGTGTGAAAGAATGTCAGGATCCAGATAGCGTTTCCGGATCGCAAGCTAATCAGCATGGAGGATAGAGTAAATATCCCCGTCTGACTGGTGCCAGCTATGATGTCTCATCATAAAGAAAGATTGTGTAAAGGAGGGGTGCATTGTGAAGGAAAAGAGTGTGAAAACTCAGTGCGACTCACAGTTTGGAAAACAAGACGTCCGGAATCAAGACGCTGTAAAGATGATAGATCAATCAAGGTCCACTGGAGCAATGAAAGGTAGGCGAGAGTAAGAAAGAAAAGGTACCGTGGGGAGGAAAGGTGATTGAGGGGGAGCGAGTGTGTTAAATAATGACTGACACCCGACCTGGCTTTTCTACGGAGAGGAGTTTAGGTTGAGGATTCGGAAGGAAAGCTCTAGAAGATTTAATTTCAATGCCGGGTCGTGGGACTCAAGGTCACGTGCGAAGGCGGTCGGCCACATCGCCTAATTGCTGCCATTCTGCCTCAAACTTGCCTACGGAGACTACTCAGTAAACCTCCATAGATCCGTCGATCCATCAATCAATCAATTCAGTAACGAGCGAATGTGGGGTATCTTATAGCAATCAAACAGAAAAAGGAAAAGAAAAAAAAAAGTAACTCAAGGCAATACCGGTCCAGCCTACCACTTCTTTTACTCATGCCTGCTCCAACTGTTCAATATCATCCCACCCATTCTCTGCAATGAGTTGCTCCTTTACCCGCTCCCGTAATCCTTGGATCTGACTTCCAAGCGCTTCAGCCCACTGACCTTCCACTGTAGCAACCTTATCCTTCAGGTCACCGGTCAATGTACGCTCTTCGTCTGCTCTGAGCGCTTGCAGCTCTTGTAGGACCTTGGTCTCCGCCTCGCCCTGGCAGATGCGCTCGGCTTCCACGAGACTGCAGTTCGCTTTCATCACCGCCGACTTGACCTCGTGCAACAAGCAGAACAGGTTGATCTGCGACTCAATGTACTGGTAACTGGATTTCTCGGCATGCGAGACAAGCGTGTAGAGATATTGCAGCGGATGCTGGTGGTAACTGGGGTTCTCATCATATTCATTGACGGGGATCTGAACCAAAAAGCCACGGACATCCTCCGGGATCTGCTGGACCAGGGCGAGAAGAGGCGGAGCAATGTCCCAAAAGGCAGACAGCTGGATTTCCACCCCTCGAGCCACGTTCTCCTCAATCACATCCAAGAATGACTCCAGGCGAGCCAAGGCACTGGCCTCGTGATTGACTCGACGGTCCAGTGCGTCTTTCTGAAAGAAGGCACGGGTTTCAAGCACCTTCTCATCGTTCCCAGCTTGCTTATATGGCAGCAGAACCACTGCCTTGTACTTCTCATCCCGATCACTGATGAGTTCAAAGACTTCGCGGTGTAGATTTTCTCTGGCCTCAAAGAGCCACTTGAGTTGGGTGAGCTTCTCCAGGAGTTCTGGTTTCTCGTCACCTTCCTCCTGTGTTTGGTCTGGCGTCCCACACCGCGCGTCGTCAAATAGCTTGCTGCGTAACTCGTCGATGCAAGATGTCGCGCGTTCGATTCGGTCTCTCAGTATCGCGCGCATCGGCTTGAAAACCGATTCTTGAAAATCATCTAACTGTCTTTGCACAACCTCTCTCTCAAGGGCGTCTTCCTCCACCAACAAAGCTGCTTCGGCTTCTGCGGCCTCCGCGAACGTGATACTACCTTGTTGGATCTCGCTCTGAATGTTGGCCTTAAACTGTCGACGACCATCCTTGACTCGGGTTTGGTGCTTCTGAAATAGGACAGCCACCTCGGTCTCATGGCGTTGCCGAGTAGCTTTGATCTCAGATATATCGGTAATGGATCGAACCAACGTCCGATAAGTTACAAGGTCGGGGTGACTATTATTCACAGCAGGATAATGTCGGGGGTAAGGTGGCGGTAGGGTAATAAGCCTCGAAACATCCATCTTCGACCTCTCTTCACGCCGTTCGAGACGGCCAATGCCATTGCGGCTCGGATGAACCGGCATTTCAGGCTCCTCATGCCACCCGACCTTCTCAAGAGGATATTCATCAGGACCGTAAGTTATGCGTTGGCCGGTTGAATCCTGGTCACCGCCGGAAAGACTCTGGCTTTCTTCAAGGAGCAAGGCCTCACGCGGCAGACCCATGTATTTGCTCTCCCTCTTTGACCGCTGTACTCTTCTCTCCCCTCCTTCACTACTGGAGCCAGTTTTCGATTCCCACCAACGACTAGGAGCACGTCCTCGGGAGCTCATCTCGTCATTGCTGAGACCCAGGCTGGCAATCGGCGAGAGACACGGCTGGTAATTGTTCCACCAAGCAGACTCGGGCCGAGATTGAGGAATGTCCAGCTTGGGCTTGGGGACTGCTACGTTGGATACCCTCTTGGGGGGCATTACAGGAGCGATAGCAGGAGCCATTTGGGTTGTCTGCAAGGTCTTCGGTGGCAACTCGAACAGTTGCCGAACCACCTCATCCACGTCAAAGGAGCCCGTGTTCCAGACTTTAGCATATTTCTCGCGTCGGATCTGAGATTCCGCGATAATGAACTCCGTGAACAGTTGAAGTGCTTCCTTCTCGTCCACAGCATCCGCCTCTTTCTCAATGAAAACCTGATGCCTTTGCGTCGCGTTTCGGAGGAACTCATCATCGCGCTTGATGACCGAGTCCAGAGAGGGGCCTTGCTGGGCTGAGAGGCGGCGCGGTGCCAGAGGCGGTACGGCGGGAACACTGTCATTTGGCAAGTGCAGGATATGTGACACTGGACGCTCATCTTTGGCTCTCGACTGAGATGGCGATCGTTCCTGTCTCGGCTGAAGTGGAGGTGTTGGAAGGGTTTTTGACGGGAGCGCCGGCGACGTTCGCTTCGATCGTTCCGTACCCGGCGAGAATGGCGGAGTCTGTGCATACCCAGCCGGGGCTCCTAGCGGGCTCGGCTCAGCTTTAGGAGTCGAAAATGGGGATCGATTCGAAAACAGGCCTCCAGAAGACGCTCTGGATCTGGATGGCACTTGCTGCTGCATTTCGGAGCCCACACTGCGCGTACTGCGTGGCGTGATTTTGGCTGAAACCTGGTGTGGTGTTCTCTCCGATACACCGTTGGTGTCCTCTAAGACCAAGTTGGACGGTTTTATCTTCTCCAGTGCTTCAGCCCACGGGTTACTGCTCATGGACACCGCACTGAGATCGTCCAGGACTTGACTCTGCCGGTTCCTGCGTTCGATCCGTCTCTCGCGAATGCCCTTGGCGTTGGGATCTTTGATGGCCGGGCTTCGAAAAAGACCACCGCTGACAGAGCTTTGTGCTGTTTGAGAAGTATCATGCGATGTTGAACTGCTGCCAGAGGCAGTATTCATAGTATCTATACTCAGGGGCATCTTCTCGTTCTTCGGCCTGACTACTGAAATGGTTTCGTCCACCCAGCCAGCAGGTGTTGGTGGTATGCTATCGAGAGTGGTTCCTAGAGGCGGAGGCGCCCGCGCTTTCCCGGTTCTCGCAGGGACTTGCTGAGTGCGCGCAGACGACACATCAGACAGCCCGTTCACACTTTGTGACCTTGTGCTCGGCGGAGGACCTGGAGGAGGTGGAGGGAGGGGCATTCCTGGCTCCCAGCCTTGTGTTGGAGGTGACCGACTTCGAGTTTGACTGTGAGCTCTGGATGAGCTCGTGCTGCTCACCACAGGTCCCGCCGAGACGGCTCTTCGTGAAGCTGGAGGACGACCTGCATCGTCCATGCCGTCCAACCCTGGCAAATGACTGCCATTATTTGATTGCGAGGCCCGCAGACCCTCCGGTGAGACGACGACATACGGTCTCGGCCCTATTGATGCGGCAACCTGGTCCTGGTAAGGCTCTCCTCTGCTACGAGACGATGACCTGGATCCTGCTAGACTCTGCGGTAGCGGGGGTGGAGGAGGCAGGGAGACTCGTCGGTTTCGGCCTGATTCGTTTCCTACGAACATAGATATCGGGCGCGCCCGTGGAAGACGACGCTGTTGAAACTCCGAAGCTTGATCCATGCTCGGGCGCAATGCTCCTGTGTTCGAAGAGGTAGCACTCGGGGATGTCGAGCCCAAGGAGGAGGTGTTATGGCTGACATTATCTCTGGATTGCTGCTGGTGCTGATGACTTGGGGGCGAGTATGGAGGTGGTGGTGGTGACAACGATACATCTGCAACGATCACATTAGGCCTTTTTCAACTCCGGACTGGAACTGCCCACATTATCTATAGCTACAATGATAAAGAGGGGCATGGAATATAGAACGGGGATCAGACCTGAGTGAGGCCCCGATGAACGTGGCTGGGGCACAATCCTCAGCATATTATTTGCCTGAGGATAACTCTGTTGCCCCGGGTTCACTGAGGAATGTCCCACCGGGCCCCAGTCCTGGGGGTTATAGGGCACGTTATACTGCCGGGACGACATGGGCGAAGATCCGAGGGCGAGTCCTCCAGGAGAAGCCACTACAGGAGACTGGCCGTGGGTGAACGGACTCGACAGAGATGTCGTTGAAAGAGGCGCAGGGGAATATGCTGCCCCCAGACCAAGCCCAAGACCTTGGAACTGACTATTGTTCAAGGCTGTTGTCAAAGGAGGAGGCTGCACCGCATGCTCGCGACGACGGGGTGAGATTTGGTTGCTGTTGCTGTGATGGGGACTCGGCCAGCTGCTCAGAGGTTGTGCACCAGACGCCAGCTCGTCGCCAGCATTGCTCGAAGACTGCCAACTATCGAGAAGGCTGTGATCAGCAACCCTCGGACCCTCGCAGCAGGAGATTGCCAAAGGGAGGAAACCGCGGGGTGATGGGTGAGTGAGGAGAGTGGGAGAAGCCAAGCACACCTATTCATACTCGTAACCGATCAAGAGGGCGATAGCCATGGCTGGGGAGCTGCGTGCAGGGCAAGATTACGGTCAAGCGTAGACACGAAGGAGGCGAGCCGACCAGACAATACGATAGGTGGTGGAGAGAAAGTCAAAGGGCTGAAGGGCCACAGGAGAATTCTATTCTTTGCAACAAGTTAGTCTCCAAGCCAAACGCGGGCCCCAGTGGCAGGGATTCGTCGACCGGTCCAGTTTGCGGCCGTCATCGTGGGTTTGGGATCCACAGAGAAGAGAGGGGGGAAAAGCAAGAAGATGAGATAAAGGACAAGAATAGAACATCAGGAGACGCATGGGTCCAGGGACAAGCATGAATGTGACGAGAGATGCAGCTGAGGCGGGTTGAATCACAGCCGGCGCGATCACTGGCGCTTACCCTCGCGCTCTTGCAACACTCGACAACCACTCACAGGGGGAGAGAAAGTGCCAAGGGTCTGTTCTTTTGGCCAATTCCAACTCCTCGTCCGACCCCAAGTGCTACAAGGAAATACAAATTAGGAATGATTAGGTATAGTCAGTGTCAGAAGATTCTATTTTAATCTCAAATCACAAGCTTTTGACTAATGCACTCTAAGAAATCTAGATGAATCTGACATTTGACAGCCCTCGCATCTTGCTCAGCTGCTACGCTAGTTCAGAGACGGGCGCCAGTCTTCTTGTCTTCGAGATTGCGTATCCTAGAAGTCACTGAACGCTATATTAGCATTTGATCAAGTCACTCATTCGAGATGCAGAAACGAGAAAAAGAAAAAAGTAACGAGTCTTCTCCATTTCAGATAAATGCCCTGTCACAGGCGGTGGTCATCAAGGTATTTCTTTATGTTGACCGTCGTGATATATAAAGAATAAATCATCATTGGAAAAGAGGTGCTAAAGGACAAAAAGGGATCGAGTTCGGCTTACATTCATCTTGGGGAAGGTTGGAGCTCAAACTCAGTCAACATCAAGACCATGTCAAGCTCCAACCTCAGGACCAAAGACTGAGGTCACGGCTACACGGATACCTGCTCAGTTTATTAGTCCTGAGCGTGGTACGTGAATGAGATGATCATGAAGCACGGCGACGAGTCAGTCATGACAGGTGTCGTCTCGGCCAGCAAAGCAGGCTTGGACATATGCTTGTCTTTGTTTTATGTCGTATCATCATGCAAGGAAGCCAGGCAAAGGGAAGAGGCAGTGTGACATACTTAGACCTCTTTCTCCCAGGCAGGGCTGACCCAGGCACACTGGAATTGACAATATCTATCAAGTTGCGAGTCAGCTACGTCCAGTAGAGATTCGAGATGCAAAGATTCTCGCAACAACCATATCAGAAATGCATGAATGGTTAAAAAAAAGATGTTGTCTGCATGGATAACTCCAATAAGACTCGTCATCTAAGGGAATCATCATTGTGTTGGGGACGGAACGGACAAAAACCAGGCTATAATTACCTTTTGATATTCGATGGCAGGTGTTACTATGCGTGGCCTATGATTACTTCTCGAGATAATCAGCCTCAGGCTTTACATCAACGCTGACACAATGTGTGCTTTGAGCGAGTATCTCAGTGGGCGAGGTTTTCTAGGCCTGCCACAAAAAGGGCATATCCATCATGACCGGACGCTATGTCTTAACGCCGTCGGAGCCCAGTGCCGTTTCATCTTCGAAAGTCGCATCTGAAGAGACAAGGAAAACGTGGATGGCTTACCCTCTTGGCTGCATTCGCAAGCATTGCCTGTGATATAAAAACCTGTGAGAATCTTTTGAACCGTTAGCCAATGCCAAGTTGATTCATGAGGGTTGACAAGCAAAGAGTAGTGTAAATTGAATCAGATTTAGCCATTTGATTTCGTCCAGGACCCGAAGGCCTCAGTCGGTAATTTCCAGCGTATTTAAACGTTTAGAGCATCATATGAATAGTGGAATAAGGGGCAGTGCCAGGAATGGGGGAGATGCACATACCATTAGTGATGATGTTAGAAGCGAGTCGTGGTCGAAGTGAAGCTAAGAGGTAAGTGTTCTGTCGACTGATTAGCACCATGCCAACAGCTCGGCTGTGGTCAAGAAACAAGATCAAGTCCTTCGCAAATGCATCAGACTGACGTGCAAACAAGTGAGTTTTCATTCCCCGGATGGGTCAAAGACTCTAGTTTGAAATGTGGTTGTAGGTATCATCATAGAAGGATGATGGGAGAATGGGATGAGGGGTGATCTCGATGCTGGAGTAGCACTTACCAAAAAAAAAAATCCTGTTCAGCGAAGAACCAGATGTGTCAGTCCCAAATGTGCATGGTGAGCAAATAGTTCTACAAGCTGTGTCATATCTGAAGCCACGATCATAATAGGCAGACAGACATTGCAACAGAGAATGTTGTTGTGATGGGAGAAAAAGCCAAAAAAGAAAAGCGAGTTGAACTTTTTTAAAGCTCTCCCGCCCGGAGCCAATTTTTACCGAGGAGTTAGCCTGCCTGCATGCGGTTAGTCGGCGTAAGCGAGATGCGCGTCGGCTGCTTAGGTCAGCCTCGGCCATTCTGCCGGTGCAGCCTTCATAACTGGCAGGCGGAACGTGGAGCGGTCAGGCCTGGACTCGAGGATGTTGAGGATCCTGGCAGGGAAAGATAGCCGAGACTCTCTCAGTCTTCCAGTCGGGTCTCGACTCATTTCTTTCTTTCTTTCTTTGAATAGTTCGGAATAGTTCGATGCGGGCTGATCAATCTCCGCGTGTCTGCTGACCTGCCCAAACCCACTTCAGTGCTCCCTTCAAACGCGAGGATACGAGTATTTTTCCTTCCACCTATTGATGTTGTTTTGTTACTTGATGTCTGGATTATGACTGAAGAATTTACTAGTTTTGGGTCGAACCATTGCCGGTTGACCGAACTGCTGTTCCTTTTTGAGTGCTGGAAACAACAATCGAGAGTCGATTGCGGTGGCAAGAATGTCCTGCCCCTGGGATGGACACAGTAGTTTATTAACAGTAGTCAGTAAACAATAGCGAAGCTCAACATGCACTGATCAATTGTAGAGCTCCAGAGTCTGGACTCTCAGTTGGCCCATGGCCCAGCTGGCTATACATACACAGTACTCTCTCGGTGACGCGGGGAAAGTCGGGGGTTTGTTGCTGCTTACTTGCTTAGCCCTTCGGGCAGCCGGACAGGGACTGAAGGGAAAACTCGGGCTGCGACCGAAAGCGGAGAAGAGACGGGGGAATGACGAAAACTATCCCCATTTCAGTCATTCCAGTCATTGCGTCAATTGATAGTCTTTTCCCATCCGGTTTGTTCAAGTGACGTTAGCCAGAACCACTCCTTCCTCCCTCTCCGGCAAAAGATTGCTCCTTTTAAAGTCCGGCCAATGTTCCTCTGCTCAACTCCTTCACGTACTCTTCTTATTTTCTAAAAACACTTGCTTGGATCAATTCCTCTCTCTCTGTGACTTCCCATCTTCTCTCGCCTCGAAACCCCACTTCCATACATATACATATTCCCCAAAATCACCCCTCCTTCGGCACCACCCCTCTCCCCCAATCCTCAGTCCTTCAAACGACTATCTCCGTATCTTCCTGCTTTCTCCGTTGAACCGAGGTTGCAGTTTACTTAAGACCAGTCTCAATTCCTACTTCGCCGGAATCGGAAGTTTATAGTTGCGCAGCTCTCTCTCGCTCTACTACCTTTCTCAACTCACTCCCCCACATACACACGCACATCCATACATCATGGCTTCTGGTGCTCCCCCGGTTGGACAGGAAAACATCAACACCGACATCGTCACCCTCACCCGATGGCTCACTGAAGAGCAGGCCAAGGTCCCCGAGGCCACCGGTGACTTCACGTGAGTTTTTGTCCCCCCCACGCGGCTTCCTCCCCTCTTCCCCTCCCGGCATGTGCGCGCGCGCATAACTCCCAGCAACCTTGCCAAGCCAAACACTGAACACTCCAAACTCGTACAGACTTCTCTGCCACGCTCTGCAATTTGCCTTCAAGTCGATTGCCTACTACATCCGTCGCGCCTCGCTGATCAACCTGACGGGGCTGGCGGGCTCGTCCAACACGACGGGCGACGATCAGAAGAAGCTTGACGTCATCGGCAATGACATCTTCATCGCGGCGATGAAGGGGTCGGGCAAGTGCCGGATCCTGGTCTCCGAGGAAGAGGAGGAGACGATCATCTTCGACGAGCACCCGGACGCGCGCTACGCGGTGGTGTGCGACCCGATCGATGGCTCCTCCAACCTGGACGCAGGCGTCTCGGTGGGCACCATCTTCGGCATCTTCCGCCTGCCCGACGAGGTGCTGGGCGCCGGCAAGCAGGTGACGGCCAAGGACCTGCTGCGCGCCGGCACGGAGATGGTCGCTTCCGGGTTCACCATGTACGGCGCCTCGGCCCAGCTGGTCATCACCATGCGCAACGGCACCGTCAACGGCTTCACCATGGAGAACTCCCTGGGCGAGTTCATCCTCACCCACCCGGACATGCAGCTGCCCGCCAAGCGCGCCATCTACTCGGTCAACGAGGGCAACAGCATGTACTGGGACGACTGGTGCAACGCCTACTTCCACTCCCTCAAATTCCCCGGCGAGGGCCAGAAGCCCTACAGCGCCCGCTACATCGGCTCCATGGTCGCCGACGCCTACCGCACCCTCCTCTACGGCGGCGTCTTCGCCTACCCCGCCGACAAGAAGAGCCCCAAGGGCAAGCTCCGCATCCTCTACGAGTGCGCCCCCATGGCCATGCTCTTCGAGAACGCCGGCGGTCTCGCCGTCAACTCCCGCATGGAACGTCTCCTCGAGGTCGTCCCCGAGCACATCCACGACCGCAGCGGTGTCTTCCTCGGCTCCAAGGACGAGGTCCAGAAGATCATCGACACCTACAACCAGCACAAGAAATAAATTCTTGATTAAACAAAAAACGAATAATTAAATACCCCACTGCAATCAAATGGGTACGGTGCTCCGGGGCTGGCCAGGGAGTTCTTCTTCAGCATGTCACGAGTTACGTTGTAATTAAGGATACGCTCTAAAAACAATTGAAATCCAAGAAAAACATTTCAAAATATCTAGCGTCCTTTCAGTTTACTGTAGCTATCTTCACCCAGCTATCTTAATCCCGGAAGTGAATAAGTGGTTAGCTTGTACTGGCATGAGCAAGTAGTCGTTATCACCTTTTTGGAGCATTTCCTTCGTCCTCCGCCGTTATATATTTCCACCAATGAGAAACGACTTGTTTGAATCGGCCCTCTCAGCCAGCCCTCCCCTCTCTTCCTAAAATTGGTCTCACTTTCCAATCATGACCAGGCGTGTACGTCCCAGGGAATCAGTAATGTTTGTTTACTTAAACGTCGGCTCAATCCTGGTTTTTGGTTTTGAAAAGAGAGATCGACAGCAGTGGGGGATGATGTCACCTATCCCACTCTCTACTACCCACCCGTTCATCCGCCATCCAGAAAGGCAGAAGTTGATGTAGGGAGTACACAGTCTAAGGGAGCAATAGTTCCTACGATCTGATTGCAAGTATCGTATCGTATGCTCTAGTTACTAACCCGAGCGAGTAAACGGTCTAATCCAAGACAAGACGCTAGCTAGGAACAGAGGACACACACGGAAAAAACGAAAGGAATGTACAGTACAATCTGCGACTGTGATCAACAGATACAGACGACCACCCGACCAAAAGAAAAAAAGAAACTAATCCACCGGATCCTCCTCGAGGAGGGTCTTGAAGCTGAACGGGCTGAACGGCAAGCCTTCGCCCATGAAATGCTTGCTCATGGCTTCGACCCAGTGCAGACGGAGTGAGTGCAGCATGGCACTGGTGCCTTCCATGACACACAGAATCGCGATGGTCAAGGTGAACCAGAGGTAGAAGGTGACCACGATCATGAGGACGCGCATGGTGCCGGACTCCTGCTTGAAGGCGCCGCCGATGGTCATGTCCCACAGCACGATGGACAGCTGCTGGTGGGCCAGGGAGAGCGCCCACAGACGCAGGTACGACGCGGTGTGGGAGATACAGTTCAGGCAGAACTCGATCGTGTGGATCACCTGGTGGATCATGATCTCGGAGAAGTCGAACTCCTCGTGCTCCTCGTCGCCGATATCCTGGGCGATCATCGCCACTCCCTCGCCGTCGCTGGCCAGGCTGTCGCGGCCTCCGGGGGCGCGGCCATCCAGGTCACCGTCATCTTCCAGTGCGCTAACACGAGACTGCTCGCCGAGACCCCGGTATCCGAGAGCCCGAGCACGGTTGTGCTCCCAGCGGAGGTAGAATGGCTTAAAGAAAAGCATGATGGGCACCTGAATGACTGCGAGGAGCAGAAGAACGACCTGAACACCAGCTTGGCCAGGATACAGTTGCTCCTCGACAGTTCCAGGGCTGAGGAACATGAAGATGAGCATGTTCAAGAGACCCGGAGGGGACTGTCCACGAGCGTCCCAGTCCACAGACCACTTGTAGAGGATGGTGAGGACGAGGTAACCGAAGATAGACTGGAAGAAGATCATTCCCGGGATGAAGTTACCAAAAACATCGACCTTGGACTTGAAGTGACGCGCATTGACATATTGCAGGCATAGAGCGTAAGTCATCTGCCGAGAGTTAGAACAAAAGTCGTTATCAGATGGATCAAAGGACAAGTACTTACATGGGACCAACCGAGAACGATACTCATCTTCATCTTCAAGCTGTTGGTGAAAAGCAGGGAATTCTCCGCGCCGTGCCAGTTCCAGTCGAGACCGAACGGATAGCGATCGCTGCCCTTCAGCGCCGCGTTCACAGTCTGTCCTTGCTGGATGTCCTCAGGCCACTTCCAAGCACTGGAGAAGATAGTGAATGACTTGGAGAAGATGTCGTTGTAAATGAGACCCGTGTACATGGAAAAGATACCCATCATCAACATGATGTAACGGCCGTAGAAAGCCATGTACGTCAATTCATCCAACTTCGTCTTCTGCAACTTGCGTTCCCAGAAGATCATCGCAGAGGCCGCCAAGAACATCAGTGTACCATGACCGAAGTCACCGAACATGACTGCGAACAGGAAGGGGAACGTAACGACAGTGTAAAGACCGGGGTTGACTTCGGAGTACTTGGGAATACCGTAGGCATTGACAATAGTCTGGAAGGCCTCGGTGAACTTGTTCGTGCGCATGTAGGTTGGGGGCGTCTTGTTGGTTCGAATTTGGTTGACAATAGTGGGCACGCTCAATCCAGCACGGTCGTTGACATCCTGCAAGGTCGACTTGATCAAGGCCAATGAATTGGTCGGACACCAAGCCTCGGCAATGAGGGTCTTGCGAGCTTGATCGTAAGAGAACTTGTTAAGAGTATCATAAACTGCCTTCTCCTTCTTGACAATGATCATCCAAGCTGCGAGCGAGCGAGCGATCTGTGTAAGCTCCGCGTCGAGCGTGTTCTTCGTGTTGCGGAGGACGTTCCCAACGTCACTCAAGCGGGTGTTGACCTCGTGGATTTGGTCGCGTCTGAGTTCGCTGTTCTCATCGACATTGTACAACGAAGCGCCGAGAGACTCGGAAATCTTTCTGATCTTGGCGATGATACTCTTTCCATGGGCGAAGATGACGAACACGTTCTTGTGAGACTCCTCGTTGGTCGAGGGGTCGATGATGGCCTCGGGGATCTCAGACTGGTTCATATAGAGGTTACCACGCAGCGTACGCCACAAGATTCGCTCAAAGGCGCCAATCCGATCCCGGGGAATCACACCCGCCACGAAGCCGATATTCATCTCCAGGAAGGACTGTTGGCCCTGCGCATCGCCGTTGGTACCTTGGTGTTCGACGTCACGAAGTAGTGGGGCCTCGTCATTGTCGAAAGACTGGCGAATCTCTTCGGTGTGGCTGTGGGCGCGATCAAAGAAACCACCGGCCTCCCTCAGAACCCAACGCCACTCTGTGAGTTCCACCTCACGCTTCTTCAAGGTCTCGTAGCTATCGTTCAAAGAGGCAATCCGCTGTTCGAGGCTTTCGCTCCGTTCTGCCAGTTCATCGATCTCCGAAGCCAAGGGCGCTGCCAATGTATCCGAGAATTCAGAGGAGGATCTCATGGGGATGCTCGCCTTGTCCATCTGACTGTGGAAATAGCCTGGCACGAGAAACAAGTTAGTGTACCGCCTCAGCTTCCCGTTCTTGACTTCATCGTGTCACATACGCAGCTGTCTCTCCACATTGTCCAATCGACGGATCTCCTTTGTGAAGGTACGTTGGAAGGCATTGGTGTCGGGGTTGAGCTAGCGGCAGCCAGCCGGTCAGTCGAGTGACACCCGTAAATGAGAGATATAGATGAGACTTACATCTCTGAATTCAACCTGACCAAGTTCACCCAGAGCACTGACAACCTCTCTACCGATTTCATTGGCAATGTAAAGCTGGGTCAGGCTCATGTCCGAAGACCGGAAGAAGGTGTCCCTTGGAGCCATGGTGACGGGGGAAGCTGCCTGCAGCAGTACCTATCCACAGCAAGGGCTAAGTGCGCAGTGGCGCTGTTATCAGAGAATGTATAGAGTAGAGTAACGATAGAAGCTTTCGTATGATAACGAAACAGCTTTGAGCTAATGGAAAGAGCCCCGACGCCTGAGTTCGGTAGAAGCTCGATGATGCACTTGAGATCAAGCCCGGTTCGGAGAGCCGCGTGGCTGCTTCATGTCACATGACATGGAAGCCACCATTGTCAATTACTAAGATATGACTAATCGACTAAAGTCTGTTGTTACTGTGAGTACACTACTCCTAAAGGAGTTCGGACATGCGATGGAAAAGTAGTGCATCACGAGTCATCGATAATATTAGTGATTATTTAACCCCAATCATTGCCCATGCGGTCTTCAAACAGAAACGAATGTCTACTGTTACAACTACCTAAGGAAACGATGAAGTCATCAACCGAGCGTCGCAAAACAACCCTGTCAATTTGTCGTATATTCGTTCATTCACGCTTGGTGCAACAGCTGCATCATGCAAAGTAACTCTTCCAGAGCACACCAGAAAGATCCTCGAGCTGGTCCGACGTGAAGGCCTGTTGTGGCGATGTTAGCGAGAGTGACCTTACGGGAGGGTTTTGGCGATAGCTTACCTTCGCGTCAATGTGCCACGTATCTTGTCTGGTCTTCTTAAACTCACTGATAATAGACTTGACACTCGATCCGACAATGCCAGGGTCGCTAGCTGCTCGGACGCTCAGTGTGGTCAGAGCATCAGGCATCCACCTGGGCGGTGGACTGTTGTAGGGGAACGCTTGAATGAGCGCCCCAAGTCCCAGGACTGCACCGTGTCTAGAGATGATGAGTCGGGTGTGCTCTGGGGTCGGAGTACCAGCTCCAGAGGAGACTGGCGTTGAGATACCCGAGCGGAGTGCCTTGGGCTTCTTAGGAAGAGGGTTCTCAACCAAGACCTTAGTAAATCGCTTCTTCAGTCTGGCAACCATCTCTTCCCGGAGCGAAATAGGAGAGCAACGGATCATTCCAGACAGGGTGGCAGATGCTCCCACTCTCACCTCATGCTGCGGGTCTTCGAGCATGCTAGCCACGCACTCAAAAAGCTTGTCACGATCGCCCGCAGACAGTAAGAACAGACGACGGAAGTATATGATCTGAATGTTGATCATGACACGCAGACGTTGGTGCCATGAAGGAGATGTCTGCCCGATGTAGATGAGGGTTTTGATAAACTCCGAGTTATGCTCAGCGGGGTATGGAATGTTAGGCAGGTGACGGAAGACGTGGTAAGCCAGGGATTGGAGCTCTGGGTCTTCCTTGACATCCATCATGTGTAGAAGCTGCCCCGTGAACAGATCAGGGAAGAACGACACCAATTGTGTACATTCATGGGATGAAAGGGTGGAATCAAGCCACAGCAAAACGGTCTTGCATCCAGAAGTATAGGACGAAGGCGTTTGTTGGCCGGGTGTCCGGGCTTGCCGCCATGTCTCAATACGGCTGAAGACTTCACGAATCATCTTGGTAAAATCTTCGGTGGGAAGATAAGGATATGTACCCACGGAAGACGCGGACTGCTGCGCATCGAGAAGGCGTTTCAGGTCAGCGTAAGATTCATGATACCTGGTGCGGAAGATAGTTGCGAGGGTCTGTCCCATGGCTTCACGAACTCCCTTGTAAGGATGATCAAGATGTCCAAGGAAATCCTCGACAATCGGCTTCTCCATTTGGAAATGCCAACCTGCGTCAATGATTGACTGATGCAAGAGATTGATTTTCGAGCTTTCCTTGAATGCTGCATTGGTGCTCATGTCCAGCCGGAAACTTGCCAGCCAGTCGACGAGAGGCCAAGCTCTGCGTGGGTCTCGGCACTGTAGGATCATATGCAAGAAGGTTGTCCAGTAGCCAGAGTTTTCGGGAGTCAGGCCATCAGTGAAGATTTTCTGCACAATGGGAAAGGCATATTCCCAGACCAAAGTCCGCTTCTCCACGCTGGTATCGGCCACAGAGCTCACCAAAGCCCCGAGAATCTCTGCAGTAGCGCGATGTTGGTGTTTGTCACTGCCGTCCTCAAAGACAGCTTCGATTTCTTCCTGGATGTCTTTGAACGTAGCTGCTGTAAGCTCGTCACGGAGCATCAGCTCGAAGGCGTAGAGAAGCATCATTGCGCAGGGCATGCGGAACTTGTCAGCCGAAGGGTCTCGGGGTTCCTGCTTCAGATACATGAAGAACTTGGAGAACCAGGCTCTGTCGAAAAGTTTACCCATGTGCGCCCGAACCTTCCACTCGACTTCGTCATATTCGATATCACGTTTCACATTCGACTTGTACGCCGGCATACTATCTGCCCAAACAAGCCAACCAGGGAAATCATGATCAACGTAGTACTCCGCTTCTGGGTTAGCAAAGCTCGCCAAGTATTCTTTCGTCCAATTTGGATCGTCGCGCTTGGTTGCGACTTTGAGTTTCGAGGGGAAATGCTGGTGGCCAAGTATGTAATTTTTGTAATCGTGGCTGCAGATTGCCCGAACGTCTATCATCGTGAATAAAGCGATGAGAGCCTGTGAGTACATGCCGCGCAGTCCCGGGTGGTCATCAATCGAGCCTTGGGTCACGAGCTCAACCAGGTTTTCGCTTGCAACGTAGTCGAACCTAAGCCCCATAGTGATCACGATTGTGGCTGCTCGACTTGCGACTTTCCAATGAGATACCCTAGCAAGATTGACCAATTCCTCCGCCAAAGCTGCCTTCTTCTTCTCGATAAGGACGCGTTTCTTGTTGATAGCATCGCGCTTCTGATCAATCTCACCCTGGACGTCTTGACCCGGTGCAATCGACTCGATGATGTCTCGATCGAGAACGGCCATTCTTTCCATGGCACGCCCGTATTCCATGATTTGATAGACGGCACTTGAGCAGATTCTCTGCACAGATGGTTTGTCTACAGCGCTCGCGTCGATGAATGTTCGAATAAGAACGGGGGCGTACTTCCAGTGGCGCCCAACAGTTTTCGCGACACTCCCCAATAATAGGGAAAATAAGGCACCCTTGATACGAGCATGATCATTCTCCCGAATACCCTTTTGGAGAGCCTTCAAGAGAGGGGGAATCACTAGCAGACGGGATCCCCAGACAGCCTTGAGAGCCGACTCTCCTGCGCTTTGAGCGTTGCGTCGAGTTTCGGTATACAGAGATACGCAGGACTCGGCAATATCTAAAAGTAGAATCTCATCAAGCTTGGAACGGCGACGCGGGGCTGCGTTATGCCGAAGTCGTTGCAGATGATACACATTCGCCCTTCGTACGAGCAAAGGACGGGGATATTCCTTTCGCAGACCACTCATCTTGTAAGGATGGATGTCAGCCGCAAGAAGTCGAGTGACTCTGTCTAGGACATGTGCAGAACGTTCAATGCCAACGTCAACAAACCAAGAGCGGTAAGCCGAGTAAAGAGCTGCGAAGCATGGAACATCGTCCTCTTGCTTGTCGGACAGGAATCTGTGCACGTCGTGCAAGACCCACCCTGCCCTTTCTCTAATGTCATGAATGGCTGTGTACAGCTTATCATTCTCAGTCAAAGGATACCCAGTAGGGTAGGTGAAAGTATCCCTGACTGCGGAATCCTCAGAGCTATCAAGAGCCGAGTCGGGATCCTCATCATCGCTTGGAGCTTCTTTTGAGTCCGCCATCTGCACATCAGTCGACCCGTCGGAAAGCCCAGCCGATGTAGTTGTAGATGCAGCATTAGGGTCGAGAAGCACGGAGATACCGGAAAGAATGAGACGTAACAGCACCAGGTTCCGAGTCACCTCATCCGACCAGTCTTTACCGCTCCCATCACGCTTCACGCTGGAGGTCTCATCGGTCAGTGCTTTTAGCTGCTTCAGAGCAGACTCTGCCTGATTCTGGAAGAGTTCCACGGCAAACTCAAGTTCCTCGCGTTTCGGCACGTGCCATTTTACACTCAGTTTACAAGGATCTTGCTGATAGCTCCAGTGTTCGGGCTGTATGCCTTGAGCGACAACGTCAGGCTCGTACAGAGAGTAGTCCGATGTATATGTACCCGTTAGGTTGAGAAGAAGATGGTGTATGAAGTTGGAGATATGTACTGTGGGTATTCCCCGACATTTTTGCTGCATATAGACGGCTATATCGAAGAGCTCTTTCTTGTGAGCCAGTACGGCATCTCCGACATGAACGACGCACATGCTGAGCATGCTAACGTTCCACACCAGGCCACGGTCTCGAGGTAGGACATCTGTTCCTGTCGTTCTGGTCGACCCCGCACCATTGTCGTCAATCTCGGTACGAATGGCCTGCGTCAGTACGGGGATGAAGCGCTTCAGGGCCTTTGCAGGGTTCACTTTGCAGACTGAGTTACAGATGAAGGCCATTGCATCGCGAGCTTGATGAATCACATGGTTGGAGACGAAATCGACAACCTTGGACAAGGCGATATCATAGTATTCGGGGGATAGAGACGAAAGCAGTGGCATGAAGGTGGCCGGCAGGGTGTTCACAATGTTCTCTTCAGGAGAGCCATTCCGAACTCTACTCACGTCTGGCAGATTCTCCAGAAGTGTGAAGACACGACCCAAGAACGAAACAATGAAGTCTCCAAAGCCGCAGGTAGACGAGCGAAGAATCATCTCTTCAGTCTCATCGTCCAAGTCGGTATCATAGTTCAATTTGATGTCAACACCCTCCTCCTCCATGCGTTCCATCTCGCCGGTGATCCATTGCATTGCAAGCATGTTACAATTCACATCTTCTCTACCTTGGGTCAAGTCGGCCATGGGTATATTGTAGCAAGCAGCCTGAATGAATGACAAGGAGTGCAAGGACTTCTCCAGGTCATTGGCGTCAATTCCTGGTAGTGCGAGCCCCAGAAGAGTAGTCATATGGCAGCGGTAGCCCTTGGTTCTGGAGATGATGCGCGATAGAACTTGCAGAGCACGGAGAGAGGAGGTGGTCCGGTGAACTTCCACAAGTCCTTGCAGCGACGGGTAAATGCGCTGCAGAGCCCCGGGTAGGATGAGGTGGGGTTCTAGGAAGGCCAGGTTCTGCAGCGTAGACAAAGAGAAGCTCATGGCCGTGCCACTTTTGGCATAAATGCCCATGAATATCACGTCGCGCAGGCACAGCACGAAGCGACGTTTGAGAGGCTCAGTCAACCTGCGCTCCGGTGGGACCTCCATCTCGCCAGTTTGCTCGCGGTTCCAACGCATCACAAAGAAATCCGCCAGGTAGTACACCAACTGCGACAAGGTCTTTGTCCAGCCGCCAGAGTTAGACGGATGGAAGAAAGTCTCTACCGCCTGAACAAGGCCTTCGAGCTGGGTCAGGATCGACTCCTTAGCATCGAGGCATGCTGGTGACAGCGACATCACAATCCACCTAGCAATGTGATGTGCGACCGGATGCTTTCGTGTATCACGGTCAAGCATGATACCCAGCCCGGAAGAAATATCAACAAGAGCACTATAGGGAGAGGTTGACTGTCCCACCGGGATCTCTAGTAGTCGCAAAATAGCGGTGAAAATGAGCGAGGATTGATCCGGTGTAAAAATGCCGTGCTCCGAGAAGGGGATATGGCTGGCTGGTAGGGAATCCCGAGCAAGGCGAGAAAGGTAGTCCAAGAAAGTAATATCGAACGTCTTCGACCGACTAACCAGCGACCATAAATGGAAGTAGGTTGGCATATAGTGCTGAGGAAGCAGATCCTCTCTTGACTCGGGCGGGGGAGATGTAGGCAACATCAGGTTGATCAAGCCGACGACAACGAAGGCACCTTCTGAGAAGGAAGTCGTATAGTGAGGGAGGAACTCTTCGAGCATCGCCGGCAGTTCACATGGATCAATGTAAAGCTGAACGAAAGCACAGAGTTTGGTCAAAGTCTTGATGTTCCGTTTCAGATTCGATGAATGCACCAAGCCCGACTCGGTCGGCAGAACAAAGGATTTCAGCTCTCTATACAAAGGCTTCCAGTCCAGCGTTAGATCCTTGACGGGTCTCAGATAGTGCTTGCGCCTGCGAATGTCATTAGTGATGCGTGAAAGATTTGGAACAAGGGTGCATACTTGGTAAGCAGCATGAACATGCTCGCAAATCGTTCCGCAACATTGGGATCGATTCCCGGGGCGAGGGAGAGTTCATAGTACAGTTTCACAAGATTGACCCGTTGCGTCTGAGTAGGGTCGAACTTTAGTGACAGCCACCCTCTGAGCTCTCTTGTCCAGTGCACCGCGCCGGGACTGAAATCTCCAGCTTCCACTGCTATGTACAGTTGTCGGAGGATCTCGCGAAAGTTTTTATCCCGCTCTGGTTCGTCCTCGAGCGAGTATGGTAGATACTTGAAGTAAGGGTATGTGCGTGGGCGGACTCGCGCCTTAGGCTCACCGTCCCCATTCATGACCGCAGGCTCACCTCCTGGAGAGGTGGCTCGAGACAGGTGATGTGTATTGTGAAAGTTTTCGGATGTCAGAATGGGCTTAGAGTCTGAGTGGTCCATTGCTGTATAGAATATCGAGCGTTTATGTTCTCGTGGAGGATAATGAGGATAACGAGGATGGTGATGGTTCAGATGAGGTCGGGTTCTAGGGATTCGAGCTTGTTAGCTAGGCTTGATCGTAAACTTCAACCACGGAGAAGTTGAAGAGAGATTGAAGATCGCACATTACACATGGAGGTCGCGATTTAATGCTCAGGTGCAAGAATCGATGCCCAAACAACGACCTGCTGTCGGTTTGTTTCGCATATGCGTTTTAGGTGTGCTCCGCTAGTAAGGCGATCGGAAACCACGAGCTCCAGAATCGAAACAAAGAACGAGCTTAAAATGTACAGGAATGTTAAGGGAGAAGACTCTGAAGCCCAGTGATTGTGAGCACGAGCTTTGTCTGTGAGCGAGGAGCTTCGAATCCAAGGATGGGTAAAGATGGTAATAGTGTGGGTTGTGTAGGATATCTTGAAGCTCACGCGTAGCAGACTGAAGTTGGAGGTATCAGTGAGTCGGGTCTGGGTCAGTTTTGTCAGATCGGTGATGACATAATTCCACATAACGTAACGGCCGGCAGCCTAACGATGGGTCCGACTCCAGAGCGACCTACCACCAAATAGAACCCCAATTAAGACTCCGTGCACCACCGCTCAGCTAGGATCGGTGGGCTAAAGCAAAAGGTTAAATGAAAGGTCAGAAAAAAGGCGGGGGATTTGGGGTGGCAATTTAACTAGTAATGCTGTTGTCAGACAGGCATCCTTCCCTGCCCAAAGGACTTTCCCTCAACTCCATCACGTTTACAGAATACATTATTTATACAGTGCTAAAATCTTTTCCTTGATTTTCTTCTCATTTTTGTGTTCTTCTCATTTGACAATGATTCGTATACAAAGTTTGACAGCTTTATATGATCGGCCGCGGAATTAGAAAATGCATTTATTTAGAATGTGGTGGCTTCTTCTTAGCTTGGATCGCTACCTCAGGCTGGTGGTAAAAATGACCCAAATAATGTGGCCTGCACCAAAGCATATGCCACCATGCCCTGCACCGCACTTGTGAACGTACGGCTGTGTTGAATTGAAGGAGGGATTTGGCCCCAATTTCCAGAAACCAAGTACGCAAGGTACCAATACCACAGTGGATAACCGGAAGCTATGCGATTGATGATCTGGACGTGATAGCTGGTGAGGGCCAGTAAAGCCAAGATTCCCTGAGGCGCAGCCAGTCGTAGGAGCAATGAGGCGGTGGTAGCTGACGATGAAGCGTGATCAATCCCACTGAGAGCCCTTGGATAAATAAAAGGGACAGCCATGTCAAGTGCCCAGAAAGACGAGCGAAAGAGTATAGCCAGCATGGGCATCGCTAGAACAAATAGTGGAAGGTTCGAGAGACTCCAATACCGAAGGAAACCCACATTCCTGTTCCTGTGATTAGTGTATTTGGTGCAGCTCAAACCTAGGAAATCACATACCAATAATGGCTTTGCACCCAACCATATATACTCGGAACGTACCATTCGCACCATGGCCGGGAATTAGGGTCATCCCCACAGTATGCTGTGTGAGCGATATACTGAGGGAGAATGAGCCCCAGAGCAATGATACAACCGCTCACGATCGCAACCAGCAGGTGCGCACAGGCGTTCAATGACAGACTCTGTGACACGACCCGTCGAAGCTGGAGGAAAGCGTCATAGGCGAACAATATCCCGCTTAAGATACCATTGCTGCGAACAGTCGTTGCTGCAGAGAACAGAACAGCGGACAAAAGCGTTTTGAAATCGCCGGACAGACGCTTGCCATTCTTGTTATCCAAGTAAGCGGAAGAGTAGAGATAGAAACCAGTTATGTTCAGGAACGAGAACAGTGACTCTCCATATGGAGCCGAAAGAAATGCTCCGGCGGGGCAGATTATATGTAAAGCTGAGGACAGCAGGCAGATGAGTCGTTGCGTGGTACTGTCGTTTCCAAATACATTAACGGACAGTCTATAGAGCGCAAGAACGGAGAGGTAGTGTGCGACGTGAGAGAGTAGGATCGCCTCAATCGCTATTATAACCCCTCCTCCCAAGCCGGTGAGGGTTTGCAGAACTACATCGGCATTAGTGGCCACCAGTGGTTTGCTTAAAGAAAAGAAGCTTTTTTTACCGGAAGTCAGGTAAGCTAAGGCTCGAGTGTAGCCATAGCCAAATGCCCACTCTTGCTCGAAGACATACCCCTGCTGAGCTATATGCAAGAAGTAGATAGAGTCCCACCGGACGAACTTTCGTGGAACGGTGAGAAGTAGATCTTCGATGTCCTCTGACATGACATCAGAGCTGTTGGTATCGTGGTACTCATAAAGGTGGCTTGTGGAGGTATCGTAGCCCAGTCCTGGGCACGAGACGATGACCAGGAATATCAGCACCTTCCATAGACAGAAAGCGATTGTCAAGCCTCTAATAGGACGGGCGGGATCCAGGATGCTGGGGCGATTCGCCGCTCGCGAGCCTGCGTAAGTTGATGAACTCATATTATCCATAGGCATCAGCATATCCAAACTATGCATGCACTCTTTGGTCTTCCCTATCCACGCGATGTTCTATGTGCCTCTCTAGATGGCTGTCATTGTGGCCTCGATCGAGGATAACGCGATGAATCCTGTGTGATGGTCTAACGCAGGACTTCACACTACCTTCTAATCATGGGACGATGGCAAGTAACCGAGGTAAGTCGAGGTGGTAGGTAAGTATGTATTAGTTATGAAGAAGTGAACATGGAGGGATGATTAAAGACGCGTTGAGCCAAGCCGTGGCTAAACGGAACGGAAAGTTCGGCAAGCATAGCCATGTCTTATTCAGCATATGGCGGTGCACAAATACGTAATGCCTTGCATCCTGATGGCGAGGGTGGCGTCCCTTTCCATCGCAGTGATATGAGTACGATCTAGTGTAATAATTTAGTAGTTTACTGATACATAGTAGTACATACGTAGTACTGAGTAGTACATCCAAGAAATAGACAAGCGGGGATGGGGTTTATACCAATTTACTCGTCAGACTACAGTACATGGTGTGTACTAAGTATCATATCCATTTATGATAATGATGATGTCAGAGGACAAGGTTCTCCGGATCGCGGAGAAAGTTTTTGAAAGTGAGAACTCCCTCCTCCAATGAATCCTCCCCCCCCTCGGAGGCTCAGACAACTTGGAAGTCAGCCCTACCGGATCAACTGGGTCAACCCTCTCATCTGGAGTGTTCTGTTGTTCGGATCTCCGGTAACGCAAGCAGCACGTCAAGGGCATCTTCGATAGGGAAGGTCAACGGCCATACCTAGGTACTCATCCAACCTGAGTCAACCTGAATCATTATGTTGAAACTAAAGCAAGCATGTTTTGAAGGTCATTGGATGCAAAAACTTTTCCGTGCCAATGCCATAGGTTCTCATGATGAGGAGCTCAATGCATGATATACTCAGCCAGTATTCGATACACCACTTTGTAAATGTGCATGCACTACTGTACCTCTGTTTCAATTTCTGCTGGATATATCGCCCTGATGCAACCTCTGTTCAAGATCCTCCTGAGCTCAAGCCCCACTGTTTGATCACGCGGAATGCTTGTTGTACCGACCAGTGGCCACCTTTATCCATTGAAAAGAAATACGATGGGCCCATCTGTCGCCGTGACTTTGAAGTGATACTCGAGGAGATTAGCTCGGGTTGCCCCGTGGACTGACTGCTACAAAATAGCTGATCATCAGAAGCTATCTATCTATACTCACTCAGGTACTGGCCAGTCAATTGCTTGGACAGACCGACTTTCCGGCCAGATCCACGAGACTGCACAGTAAAATTTGCGCGAAATAAAGAAATTCGCCATCGAAGTTTCCGCTAGGAAGGAGACTAGACCCTCATTGTGGTTAAGTGCAACGCCAAGCACTGTGGCCCAGCCAAGAAAACGAACTCAGTCAGAGTCGGTTGGCAGTTGGCAGTTGGAAATTGGCACTGTGGCAGGCGGGCAGCTAATTTTCTCTCACGAGTTTTCTCGAGTAGTAGTAGTTATGCGGGATTACAATGAGTCAGTTAAAATGACTAACTATCCAAACTTTGCAATCCTTCAGGTAATTAGTCAAATGTTGTCCAGATTTGTCATAGGATATCAGTGGGGACACTCAGTAAGAGTTTAAGAGTGAATTACTCTAATTGTATGGTATCATCTAGGTGATTCCTGGCGATGATCTGTCAGCCGGGCTCGTCGTCGAAACCGAGAAACAGTAAACAAGCAAATTCAGCCTTATGCTTCTGGGGCAGTCGAATTCTGACATAAACCATGGATAGTTGCGAGGCCGAGGCTCCGAAACAGAAGACGGCAAGTCGGCGTTTCCGGCTTCCGTGACGGAGAAGGTCTTGCAAAATCCGTTCTTCCGCCCAGAGTTACGGACGACGGAAGTTGCTGCACCTCCTCCACCTCCGAACGCCAGCGGAGTTATTCAGTTGTTTAGTACCTAGTAACTTAGTTATTTGCCTGTACGGACTGCTGTGACTTACTTACTTACTGTACAGTACTGTAGTCATCTGCTAGACTGCTAACTAACTACTACTGACTACTTCTGTACTGTACATACCTTAAACCTACCTGCCCCTCCTTGTGTCTTCGCCCCATGCATAACTCATTGTGCCCCATAGCTACCGGAGGAAGGGCTCCGTAACGGGCTGAAATGTTGAAAAATTGATACGAGCCGTCTACCAAGTTCAGAGGGATAGTGGTTAAGTGTGGGTGCCGAAGATCGCCGTCTAGTCTGGTCGCTTCACAGCTCCATAAATGCAGCAGTATGATTTGTTCCTTGAACCTAAAAATCATCCTGATAGATCGGGGAAAACTGAATAAATCCAGTCAACTGGATCCATGATTAATGATCATTACTTTGGCTCGTTGTTGGCCCATCATCAAATTTCTTTTTTCTTTTTTTTTTCTCTTTTTTTTTCCCCCCTTCTCTGAGGTTCCCCCCTCATGAGACTTCTATGATACTTATATTAATTACCGAATGACACTGACCCTTTCCTTTAACCTCCGGTGCTTCATCCTGACCACTGACCACTTCCTTCCATTATTGATCCACGATCTCCTTCGTCTGACATGCAGCAGTCATCCAGGTGGACAATTCTAGTGGGATCTTATTCTAACTATTAAGGCCGACCGTCCCTTGCCCGAGCAAACGAAAGGCTGAATTAGCAAAAAGGCTGAAGGCTGAAAAGCTTCCCCCCCCATCACTACGCAGCAGCAGCAGCAGCACTACGCAGCACTACTACGTATACTTGACAATCCATCCTTACACCCGTATTTCTTCGTTTTCCTCCCTCCTCTTCCTCCTTATACTTGTTACCCATACCCACTCTCTCGCCCATTCTCATCCTTTGCCTCCTTCGTCCCACGATCTATAGATTTCTCCACGTTTGTCCGACCTGAACTTTTCCGGGACTCTTCGTTCCTTCTCCTATTCTTTGATTCTCTCCCCTCTCTCACTTCTGACCTCACTCCTTTCCTTTTCTTTCCCCTTTCCCCACCCGATTTCACAGCCTCCGCCTCAGCCTCGCTTGCTACCTACCGAGCTGTTCATTGTCGTGCAGGCCACGGCCAACAATCATCACTTTCTTATCCTCATTCTCATTCAGCTCTTTGCTGATGCACTTTCCTTTCTCCATTTCCTACCATCTCACCATCTTCGATTTTGAATTGAACGAAGCTTCGACATTTAGCTCTTAACGAGAACAACCTATTGTCCGCGATCACCCAACTATAGGCGCGCTTCCACCTCTGTCGCCGTACTACTACTGGTCAATGGTAGTCCGGAGCACCGATAGGCGTGGTTGAAGCCCAGAAAAGAAATGCTATTCAACCTTGGATTGACCGCGGATGCAGCAGCAGCTCATGACAGCGACGTCCTTGGTCCCCAATCCGATCTCCAGACCTCGTCGCGCCATTCCTCGCCGCCTGTATCCTTCGCGACGCTACCAACCTGGGGTCTGGGAAGCTTGTACGGCCGGCGCAAAGTGACAGAAACAGAAAAGCCGCCGCTGCAAGAACAACCACGTGCAATGTCGAGGCCACCTGCAGTAGACCAGATATTATTGTCGAGCGATGACGAGCATTCGACCGTCGGGCCGACTCTAGCTTCCTCGAGGATCGCTCGCTCATATTCGACTAGGAAACCATCGTCGCGACCTAAAACGTCATACCAATTAGCGCATCCCGCATCCCACGCACGTCACAGGCGACTGAAACTCCGACCCAAGCTCCTCTTACAGCTCCAACAGGTGTCACAAACCCCGCGTCCCTTACCCATTTTGGACGTCCTCCCGTCGAGTGTGTTTCTGCCTAGACTGGCCCGCAAATTCCCAACCATCTTTCGCGGCAAAAAAGGGCTTGGTCCCAACGACCTTATCGTCGTCACCGGCGATCGCTTTGAACAGAGCCAAGGCGATTTTGCCGACAGGCATCTGAGCTCCGATGAAGAAAACGGAGAGCACCGTGAAGTTGTCGCAACGATATGCCAGCTGTTGACGGATGATGCACTATCGAAAGGCAAAGCGGAGATCTGCCTTAGTTATGGACCAGTTTGGGAGGCGACACCTTTGGCCAATGGCTCCTACGAGTTCGTGGCCCAGACCGACGAAGGTATCCAGGTCCTGCGATGGGTGCTGCGGGGAAGCAAGAACCGTCGTGTATCGGCACCCCCAGATTTTGGCCTGCAGGAAGACAGCAAGCGCTTCACATTCAGCGTGATCAACCCCAACACCCGCCGTCACCCTGTCCTCGCCACGATGACCCGGAACCATTTGGAGGTATTCCACGAGTACTCAATACCGGCCACCTCGGGGATCGCTTCCCCTACTTCTGCCATGTCGGTGATTAGCGACCTCTCGGAGATGGACGAGCCATTGAGCGGAAGGATGCCTGTTGACGACGACCTACGCATGTTGATTATTGTTACTAGCTTCTGGGTGGCCTTCCGAGAGGGCTGGTCGCATACCTTCAGCTACAACGACGCCGCTTCGACGCTCAACCCCAGATCCCGCTGTCCGTCACGACAGAGCTCCCCGACAGCCGTTAGGGCTGAAGCCGATCGGTCCTTGGAAGAAGAGGTCAGCAATCCGACAGGCCCCGCCGCCACGAACCGCAGACAACACCGCATGTCCACATCCAGCTGCATGTCATCACCCCCCAACACAATTTCCGACCAATCAACGCTCGGGCGTCTATCGAAACGTTCCAACTCAACCGGAGCAGCATTCATTGAGCGGACCAACCGACGTGCCTCTGGCACCCTCGGCCGCCTCAACCGCCACAGCACGCTTTCCAGCACTCGTGAGCCCGTCCATGACGCGGATACCAACGCTACGCCCACCCCGGCTCGACAAGATTTGAGCACACGCAGACGCTGGTCCCACCGGAGAAAGTCCGAGGCGCAGGTCTCGAAGCAAGCGCCAGACAAGGACATCGACCGGTCGCAAGGTACAAGAAACCCTCGCCCGCAGTCCCAACAACAACAATTACCACCACAGCCGGACCGAGCAAACGGGAATGCGTCTCCATCGAACACCAAATCCGTCGAGCCGACTCCACCCAAGGGCAAACGTCGACATCGACTCAGCAGTCTATTCGACTTCATCATCCGCAAAAGTGCCCATTCACATTGAAATCCATCCGTCCCACGACAGAGAAACAGAAGCCTGGTGCTTCTGATATGACCTCATTGACCACACACCTCCACTCCCATCCCCTTGTCCCACCTGGTGTTGGCCATGTTAGCCAGAAAAACCCAGTACAGCGAGGCGCCATCTTCAATCCCATACATTTCACCTCCCTCTTGCAGAGGTTGAGCAATACCCCTATATCTTTTTTTTTTCCCTTGTGCTATGTCATAATATCATCGACCATTGCAGAATATTGTCTTCGTAACATAAGAGCCAGGAGCTGGAGCGTTACTGTCGATAACATTTATTTTTTATGGGACCAAGCTAACCTTGTTTATTGTTCTTGGTCCCTGTACGATTGTCTGATATCTTGATATCTTATTTGTGTGACGGATTTCATCCGTTCAAACCCTATCTATCTCAGCTCACTTTAGCCCTTGCCCTTCCGCGAATGAATACCACGATTATCAATGGCATATACTTATATCATATTCGTTCTGATTGCCTCACCTCCAGTAGTGATAGTCTCACGCGATGTACATGGCGACGTAATAATTTAAGGTTGACTTTGTAGGATGGTATCATAGTCTAGTTCGGTGGGCTTGTGTCCCTCGCGCAAAAAGGTTGCAAAGTTGGAGCTTTCATTTAGGAACTATCTCTATTGACAGAACCAAAGCACTACACCAATTCTAGCGCGCCTCGAAATCACCGCTCCAAGCTCGACACTGCCCGAGGGACATACGGTTCTTCCAGATATTTGATCTCCTCGGCGGTCAACTGCACCTTGATGGCCGCAACGGCCTCGTCGATGCGCTCCTTGCTGCTGAGGCCCAGAATCGGGTTCTCCTTCGGGTGGCTCAGGGACCAGGCGATGGCGATCTGCGCCATGCTCACGCCCTTCTTCTGGGCGAGCTCCTCGACGCGATCCACGATCGCCTTGTCGGCCTCCGTCTCGCGGCTGCGGATCAGCATCTTGAGGGCGCCGTCGGTCGACTCGCGCACCGTCGAGCGCGAGCCCCAGGGCCGCGCCAGCACGCCCCGCGCCATGGGCGACCAGGGGATCAGGCCCACGCCCGCGTCCTGGCAGTAGGGGATCATTTCTCGCTCTTCCTCGCGGGCCAGCAGGTTGTGGAAGTTCTGCATGGAGATGAACTGATGCCAGCCGTTGCGGGCGGCGATGTTCTGCAGGGTCTGGAATTCCCAGGCGGCCATCTTGGTGATAAACCGTTAGTATAAGGGTGTGATGAACGTGAAGAGCATCATTGGACAGTGTGTTTTCTTGTTTTTATGGGCGTGCTTACCGTACTGGCACCGATATATCTCACTTTCCCACTCTCGACCACATCGTTGAGCGCCCGCATGATCTCCTCGCGGGGCGTGTCGCGATCCAGCCGGTGGATCTGCAGCACGTCGATATAGGTGCCAAGTCTCTGGACACTGGCGTCCACAGCATCGAAGATGTGCTTGCGAGACAGGCCAACGCGGTTGACGAATCCGGCGTCGTTCCGGCCGCAGGCGGAAATGGGAGGCATGCCCCCTTCGTCGTCCACGCCGAAGAAGCACTTGGTCATAATAACGACCCGGTCGCGCGGGATGTTGAATTGCTTCAGCGCCTTGCCGATGATCTCCTCCGAGCGACCGTGGGAATAGACGTCGGCCTGATCTGGCTGTCAGCTGGGTGATCGGGAATTCCATCAGAATGCGGAGAATTTGGGGAAAAACCGTATCCCAAGTGTTGATTCCGCGCTTGTAGGCGTGCTCGATCAAGGGGAGGGCTTCCTCCTCATCCAGTACCCAGTCCTGCCATTGTCTGGTGCCGTAGGACATGGTACCCAGGATGATCTTGGAGATCTTGAGGCCGGAGTTGCCAAGACTGCATTTTTCATGTTATCAGCAGGGGAAATGTGCTTCAAATCAAGAGTCTACGGTGACGGTATACCGAACATATTCCATATCAGAAGCCATGATGTATTGTGGTTGAGCAGTTGGTTCTAGTAGATGGCGGTTAGCACCGGAACAGGCGGATATCTCGTCGAAGCTGCACAGGCACCTACACAAGTGATTAAAAACGATACTTTTCAGCGGAGATGCTCTTGAAAGTGACAAGAGATAGAGATAGGAGACCAGAGGAGAAGAACATGAATCATAGTGGGGACCGCGGAGGGGGTTTCTAGTCAATCGGGTATAGTCCGGAATAGGAGCTCTGAGCTCGTACTCCGCGACTCGTATCCTCTCGCCTCTCTCCTCTCTCCACTCCGATCTGCCGAAACCCTGAAGCGGCGATGTTCTTCAGCCGACTTATTGCCGGCGACTCCCTCGGGCTTGGCAGAGGCTTGGGGCATGTCGGAAATGCGTCTCGGGACGTGTTTGTAGATCGCGGAGAGAATCAAGTAGATCGTTGATGCTAGTAGAAGAAGTTGAATAAGAAAAAAGAAGAAGGTACAGAGTCCCGTGACCTCGTCTTCCTCCTCCCCTCATAGCTCCATCTTCTCTCCCTCTTCCTCTGCCTCTTCCTCATCTTCATCTCTCTTTCTCTCCCTTTTGCAAACACCTCCCATCCCAATTTGTCATGCTTGATTGTCTTCGAGTTTCTCCTCGGGCATGTCTTGTTTGTCCACTCCAGCAATGTCTGCGCGCAACAACAGATACCTATCCTCACCGTAGCAAGAGCTTTTCTGTTTGCTAACAGGCTCCTCGCTACCTTGAGAAAAAGCAATGAACCACTTTGACAGCCGCCAAAGAAAAGCTACGAGCGGATGGCGCTGCTGACGTGGTCGCTTGCCCCGGACTTCCAGATCATAGAGCCCTCCGAGAGGATACCGACAAGACCAGTCACCACCTGTGCTAAGAACCATGACTTACGATATTGTGTAGCCATCCGCACGTGGAGTGGGTGGTGACACAACCCACTACCCTGCACAGCAAACCTAAAGGTCGTGTCAGTGCTCGGGATGATCAAGAGGCTGGCTGAAATCCAGGCCGTCAACGCCAGCTGTCACTGGAACAATTGCCACGCTGCCACGGCAGGACCAACACGACGAACGGTTCGTCCTAAACGATCCATGATCATGCGCAAGCTGGGCCTGAATGCAGCGGACTCAGCTGCTCATTAGTTGAACCCAACGGGTTCCTCAGCCAGCGTCTGCAGACATCCTGCAGGGAACGCCTTATCCCTGTCGTGTTGTGCATATCCCCGCTCCGCCTCGGTCACTGCTCCGGAGAATGCGAACCGCAGCCTAATCACCGAGTATCGAGAAATTCGCACTTTGGCTTGGTCTCAGTGAAGCTGAGAAGTGCATGGCAATCTTGCTCACATCGACCGGGACAGACTTACGCCGTAGCATTGCGTGCCACCGCAAAAAATCATCTTCCATACGTGCTTGTGTACAATCCAGCCTGCATTTCACCATGCCGTTAATTGTGTCTGTCGAGGTTTGTTTCTACTCAACACCATGCTAGTTCCATGCCCGTTCATCACATTGAGCATTGATAGCTATGGATAAGCCACTTCATTGACATTTGTGCCGTTGGCCGGCTGCATTGAGGTAGAACTTACTTACCTCATGAACTATTCTCTCGCTGCCCAGTCTCATACTAGGCGCAGATGCCAAACAGGTGGAGGCCTTGTAGAGTCAGCAGTTGCAGCTTTTTAAGTGTCAAACACACACCTCATTCGTATGCAAACAGAGTTCTCCACGAATGATCTTCAATAGCGACAAGTGATTGGATTTATGGTCAACATACACACCAACCGTCAATGCTCTTCGTGCCTGCCAATTACCGAATGAAAAGCGTATAGATGCCTCGACGCAATCGTGTTCCATGTCTGGTCAGCTTTGTGGCTAGCTGGAGAACGCGCAATGTAAAGCTAACGTGCTAGGAGAAGCAGGCCTTCAAAGAGTGTGAATTTGTGCCTAACACCGCGACTTACGAGTTTGCAACATGAAGCTGCAGTGTGAAAGCCGCGCAGATAGCAGTTTGTAGCAACTCGTCGTCAAAACCATTGGACTCAAAATGTGAATTGCTTCGAGGTGCGACACCATGTCACCAATCGACCATCCTCCTGGCATTCCGGTCAAGACCAGGACTCGAAAACTATCTCCTGTGTTCTGATCACCTCAAATGTCTATATAAGGGACGAACATTGCCCTCTCTAGACGTCTTTCATCATCAGCACCACCATCCAACCTTCAGAACAACAAGCTCTTCCTACTCATTACCTCAACACTAAACCAGAGTCCCAACTCACTCAAGCAAGATGGCCACCGCAGTAACCCGCTCTACTCCTGCTCCTGCACCCGCGATGATGGCTCTCCAAGCCCCCCAGCTCGGCCTCGCCGACGACGAGCTCCTGGCCCTCTTCCGCCGCGTCACGATCAGTGGCTCCGCAGGCCACGACGTTTCAGAGACCCAGATCAAGAAGGCCTTCGAGCAGGAGGTCAGCCGGCCCCTGGGCCGTCAGGTGCTGGAGGCCTCGCTGCGGGACGCGCATGAGTGCTCCTGCTACCACTGGAACTACCACGACCGGATCCGGGGCAAAGTCGACATCAGCCGGGTCGACTTGAGCTTCGATCTGACCTCCCAGAGCATGGGGCAGTCGGTCCGGGGCGAGGTGGCGGGGTTCTTCCGGGTGAACCATGCTTACATCAAGTGAGTACCACCAGCATTGATTCTCTTGTGCAATGGACAGGCCCCGTCACATTTGTACTGTCTTGAGAATCTGAACATCACGTCTCACAATGATTAGCGCAACCGTCTACTATGACGACCAGCAAACCCTTCAAGGAAACCAGAGCATCAAGGTCTACATGGATGCGAACGTGAGTATAAACCATACACATCAGGGAGAGGACTTTTGCTGACAGTCCGACTGACACAGAAATTCATCATCGACTTCTACCCCACCGACCAGGCGGAGAAGCCGATTGCCCGTATCGTGCAAACCAACTCTTCCTTCACCTTCCAGGGGACTTGCACTGGCGGTTCCACCTGGTACACCAACTAGACTGGTGCTGTTGAGCTGTGTGTACCACAGCCATGATGTCGAGGGGAAGATGGGTCGCAGCCTGCGGATCGAGACATGAAGAATGGTTTTGCGCTTTATTTGCTTTTCTGCGTCTTTCGCCTTGATTGTTTTGCGGTAGCTAGATAGTTTGCGTTTAATCTGATGATTATGCATGATTTATGATTCGGTGAATGACCGTAATTGAACTCTATAACAGTAAAAGTGGTATCTCAAAGCATCCGACCGAGATAACGCCAAAACAGCCCCAATTTAAGGTAACGAACTCCCATCTATATCCACCAAAGGCATCTCCTTCTCCTCGCCCATCAACTGCCTCTCCCAAAGCCCAAAATACCTCCCCCGCTCCTTCAACAACCCCTCATGCGTCCCCCTCTCCACAATCCTCCCCTCATGCAACACCACGATCAAATCCGCCCGCACCACCGTCGAAAGCCGATGCGCAATCACAAGCGTCGTGCGCTTCCTCTTCTTCCTCATCCCCATACCCTTGCCTCCACATCCACCCCCTATGTCCTCCGGAGCGTGCGAACCAAACAAAGCCCGCTGCACCACCCACTCCGTCTCCGTATCCACCGCACTCGTCGCCTCATCCAGCACTAGTACAGCGGGATTCTTCAGGAGCACCCTCGCGATCGCCAACCGCTGCACCTCCCCGCCGGACAGCTTGACCCCCTGCTCCCCGACCTTGGTGGCATAGCCCTTGGGGAAGGAGAGGATCTTCTCGTGGATGGCGGCGCTGCGACACGCGGCGTGGATCTCGGCCGCACTAGCGGAAGGCCGCGCGTACCGGAGGTTGTCGAGGATGGAGGTGTTGAAGAGCAGAGGGCTCTGGGGGACGACGCCTATGGTTTGCCGGAGAGAGGATTGCGTGAGGGAGCGGATGTCGTGGGCGTCAAGGGTGATGGTTCCCGCTGTGGGTGTTTGGGGCAGGTCGTAGGCGCGCAGGAGGAGTTTCGTGAGGCTGGATTTGCCGGCGCCGGTGGCGCCGACGAGGGCGATGGTTTGACCCGGGGATGCGGTGAGGGTTATGTTCTGCAGGGTGGGGAGGTGGTGTTTGTCGGTGGCGTAGGCGAAGGTGACGTTGTTGAACTCGATGCGGCCTTCGACGGTCGACGGGTCGAGGGCGAGGGCGTCCGGCGCGTCGGTGACGGTGGGTTTGGTGCGGAGGAGGTCGAGGAGCCGCTCGGCGCCGACGAGCTCCGCGACAAGCCACCGGTAGTCCTTGGAGAGGTACTTGATGGGCCAGATCAGCGAGTCCCAGTACTGCACCAGGAACACGAAGTCGCCGGGCGAGGCGCGGCCGGCCTGCACCTCGCGCGCGACCAGGGTCGCTAGCAGGGCGAAGGTCGCCGGGAAGAAGGCCTCCGTCAGCGCGGTGGTGTAGGCGTCGCGCTGCGACCAGGCGCGCGTGGCCTGCAGATGGCGGTCGACGGCGGCCCCGAAGCGCGCCCGCTCGTGGTCGAACATGTTGAAGATGAAGACCGTCGGCCAGCCCTGGATGGCCTGGTGCAGGACGCGCGCCTCGGCGCGCTCGGCGCGGGTCTGTCGCCGCCGGTTGGCGACGTTCCAGTCGGCGGTGATGACTTCGACGGTCGTGAAGGCCAGCGTCGCGATGAGCATGCTCAGCGCCGCGGTGGAGGTAAACTTGCGGTACAGGAAGACGAATGCCACGCCCGTGTCGAGGATGGCGGGCGCGATCTCGAGCAGCGCCACCTCGACGAGGTTGGTCAGCGCCTCGCCTTGCTCCATCGCTTTCATCACCTCGGCCGAGTCGCGGTCCGAGTGGAAGTCCATGCCTAGGTCCATGACGTGGCCGAACGCCGTGGTTGTTAGTTGGCGGTAGGAGAACTGCTTGATTGGGATCTTCGCGAGGGAGAGGATCATCTCTACGCCCGACTGGCCGTGCAGGAGGTTGAGCGCGATGTAGACGCCCAGCTCCGTGGACGGCGACTCCCGGGCGAAGAGCTTGTCCGCGACAATGCCCAGCTGGCGCGGCACCAGGACGTTCAGCCCGCGGTCGGCGATGAGGCAGAGGACGCAGACGAGGAGGCAGGCCTGCACCTTGCGATCCTTCCGGGGGATCAGGAACGGGAGGAAGACCTGGAAGTTCTGGATGTATGCTATCCAGCTGCCGGTCTTGCGGAGCTGGCTGGTGCGAGAATCGTCGGGCTCGTCCTCGTCGGAGGAGGTCTCTGAATCGCTTGCGTCTTCACTGCAGGAAGATTCGATGCCATCTGTCCGTGTGGTGCCGTAGGAGATCGGACTGTGTGCGGAATGGCCATTGGCTTCGCCCAGACACGGTATCATATCCTCCTCTTCCTCGCTCTTGAGTGGAGTCTTTTGTGAACGGGCGTGGAATAGACAGTTCGCAAGCACGCCGCTAACAAAGAGTAATCGGATGGAATCCAGGACGATCAGGGTTCTGTGCACTGCTGGGCGATCCAGGTGAATGGCATCGAGAACCAGACCAGGAATGCCAAAGAGGAGGGCAATCACGCTGAGACCAGTAGCTTCTGTGACGAGAATATCCTTGCGGAGGCAGGTCGTAGCCCATGCCAACGCAGTGGTGACTGCTGCGAAGATATGGTCGGGAGTTGGATCAAGTCCATGCTGCTGTCGGGAGATAATGATCATTTCAGAGATGTAAGAAGCCGATATGCACTGGAATATAATCACGCGAAGAGCTCTTTTGCGTAGGATTGAAGGCTTGAGGTGCGTGTTGGAGTTGTAATGGAGGAAAAAAGATGCAAAGACAAACAGCAGAGTGACGGTTGTGGTCACCACGTGCAGTGGTTGGGCGAATCTCCCGAGTGCCATTGTTGGGAAGCATAGCGCTGATGGTGACCATGATAGTGCGGCTCAAGAGCCTTTAAAAATAGAAGAACAGTATTTTCGTACGGTGCAGTATATCCTTTGTCTGAGATACTCAGACTCACCATGAGTCACGTCGAGTCAGAAGGAGATGAGGCTGTGGCAAGTGAATATTGTTGCTGCCTAGACTGTCCATGTAACAGTAAGAAAATTCTTCTCTAATATTATCTACTCCCCGGACTTTTGATCATAGACAAAGTGCCTAGAACATCGTGGCATACTGTACCATGCCATACATATATCGTACCATAGACTCATGAAACCATTGATACTCCCTTCCCCATAAATATACAAAACGCTAATACACAGCAAGAAGTGAGTGCGACTTTTAGGAAGCACCACCACGACCACCAACATTAGCCAGGGCCTTCTTCTGGTCCTCCGTCAACTGAGCCGTCGGCAGCGGGCGGGCGCCAGCAGCCGTGGGCGGAGGAAGGAAGCCGGTAGCAACGAGGTACGCCGCATACAAACCGACCAATTCCTCGGTGACACCAGCGCCAGCGGAGGCATCAATGCCGGACCAGGCGGCGTCGGCGCGCAAGGAGGCGGCAGCATTGACGTCGTCGAGTTCAGGAGCCTTGGTGTTGGACGGGAGGTCGGAGGTGACGAAATGGTAGAGAGGCATCCTGAGGCAATATTAGTAATTGTTCGGGTGCAAAGCTTCAAGAAAAGAGAAGGGGATAGGTAATGACTTACAATGCGTGCTGAGACTCGGGATCATCGTGCTGGCCGTCATTGACGTACTGCTCCAAAGCCTTAGACCAGGGAACGTAATCGATCTGGGGCACTTCGTAGCCGTAGAGCTGCAGGGCGCCCAGGAACTGATTGAAGCGAAGGCGAGGGTGACCAGTGACTTGAGCCACGCCAATCGGGGTGCAAGGGGGCTGGAAGGCGGCCGCAATAACAACGCGAGCAACGTGGTCAACGGGCACCATATTGACGGTATTGTTGATGTTGGGGCGGGCGGAGAGCTGAATACAGCCCTTGATCATGCGGATGAGGAAGTCGTCGGTGTTGGTAGTTCCGGTCTGGGAGTCACCAAGGACGTAGCCAGGACGCACGACGGTACCCTTGAGACCGCGGCGACCAGCTTCCCGCACGAGATATTCGCCTGCCCACTTGCTCTGACCATAGCCGGTTCCAAGGCCGACGCTGCTACCCTCGAGGTCGTCCGCCTCGCTAATACCAGCTCCGCCCTCGGCAACGATCCGCTCAGATTCCAAGACATAGTGGTCGCTGTCGAGGGTACTGGTCGAACTGACGAAGGAGAATTGCTTGGGCTTGCCGCTGGCGCAGAGCTTGAGAGCGTCAATGGTACCCAGCACATTGGCCGGCTTGAGGGTGGAGTAGGGGTACACCCAATGGACCAGAGCACCGTTGTGAATGACAGCATCCACACGCTGGGTCAGGTCCTCCCAAAGAGCGTCGGAGAATCCGAACCGCGGCTCGCCCAGGTTACCGCACACGCACTGAAGCCGGCTAGTCCAGGCTTCATCCCAGAAACCGTACGCCTGGCAAGTAGAGCGAATGCGGCCGAGCGCCTGCTCGTCTGTCTTGCCGCGCACCAAAGTCACAACTTTCGCTTGCGGTGACTTGCGGGTCAAGAGATCCCGGAGGATATGAGCACCCAAGAAACCAGTGGCACCCGTGAGGAAAATGGTGGGCTCGGATGCAAGAATAGGTTCGGTGCGAGTAGGGAACGAAGCGGGCAGAGTCTCTGCCAACTTGCGGGCATCCTTCGAGTATTCGTCATCGAGCTCAGCAGGAGCTGCGGGCTCTGCAGCAGCGGTCTTACGCTCGTCGTTGCTAGCGAACGACTCCAGGTTCAGCAGACGGTCGATCTCGGCAGCGAAGCCCCTGAGGGTAGGGCTGCGGAAAATAGAATTCATGCTGACGTCAATCTCGCGCCACTTGCGTCGGACGTCGAAGAACATCTGCTGAGCCAAGATACTGTGACCTCCCAAATCGAAGAACGAGTCATCGGGGCTAATCATACGAGCGGTCACATTAGGAATGCGCTGGCCCCAGATTGAGGCCACGGCCTGCTCCGTCTCGCTGAGGGCTTGCGCCACCGAGGACTTGCGCCGAGGAGCGGCGGCACTAAGCTCTGCAGTATCAGGGAAGGGCAATGCGGGCTTGTCGATCTTGCCATTGGGGTTGAGAGGCATACGCTTGAGGGGGATGAAGACGGTCGGCACAGCGTAGCTAGCAAGCTTGCTGCGAAGATGGTCTCGAATGTCGTCACGCAGGGGGCGGAATCGTCTGAGCATGCCAACCATGCCTTCAGCGGACTCATCGTCCTCAAGACCCTTCTGCTGCAGCCATGATGCCCACTTACTCATGTCGGGAACGAAATAGCTGACCAAGGTGCGCTCCTCGAACTTGTCACGACGCACCAAAGTAACGTTTTCTCTGACAAGCGGGTGGCGAGACAGATGAGTGTCAATTTCGCCCAGTTCGATACGGAATCCACGGATCTTGACCTGATCGTCTGCACGTCCAGAACATTCGACCTCACCGGTGGGGGTGTAACGGCCGAGATCTCCGCTGCGATACAATCGATCTCTTGGGCCAAAGTAGAACTCCCTCCAGGGCTCATTTGAGCCCTGTGCTTCGGCCTTGTCCTTCTCCGTCCAGGTTTGAGGGTCCACGAACCAGTTGGTCAGGAACTTCTTTTCGTTCAACTCCGGAGAGCCAAGGTAGCCCTCTGCAAGACCACCAGCGCGGACATAGATCTCACCCACTTCACCGATGGCGCAAATGCGGTTAGGCTCGAAGCGGTTGACAACCAGCATCTGAACATCGAGCATACCCCGTCCAGCTGGAATGACATCCTTCATGGTATCCAGATAGCCTTCGTCGCTCGAGTAGCTAGGAATTTCAAAGTAACTGACCGCACGCTGCGTCTCGGTCGTGCCATACATGTTGACAATGTTGACATTCGGAGCCAATCCTTGAAGGGAGCGGCAGTCTCTCTTGATGAGGATATCACCCACGAAGAAAGCATGGTGAAGCTCGGGGAATTGAGCTGAGGCACCGCCCACCAGAATCTGACCCATGGCAGGTGTAAGGTGAGTGACAGTAGCGCCGTACTCGCGCATCCATTCGGCGAGCTTCTCATTCTGGATATCCTCGCGAGCAGGAACAAGCAATTGAGCACCCAAGAAAAGAGGGGTAAAGATATCTCTCTGGATCGGATCGTGAGCAATACCGCTCAGCATCGTGAAACGATCGTTAGGGTTGAGCTTGAAAGTCTCCGACATCCACGGAAAGTAGTATGCCAGGGAGAAATGACGACCCCGGACACCCTTGGGCCTGCCCTCGGAGCCGGAGGTGAACGACAAAGTAGGGGTAGAATCCGGACCGACCACGACGCCGACAGATTGAGCCTTCAGATACACTTGTTTGGCCAGCACATCCTGTCCATTGACCAAGCCACCTTCAAGGGTTCCGTCGTCGCGGAGAGCAAGCGCGGGAACCTCAGTACGAAGCTGCAAGTTCTTGTCAATGAATGAGCGGACCTCATCAGACAGCTCACCGGCATCCTTGGTAGCCTTCTCGATGTTGATCAATGCACGAGGACGAGCGACATCCAGGTAGATGCACTGTCTTTCCGGAGGATATGCTGGATCAATGACGGAGAAGGTTGCGCCGGCCTTGAGGATACCCATCACAGCAACCACGAGATCGACACCACGGTAGGCGTAAACCATGACAACCTCGCCCCTCTCAACACCAGCCTGAACCAAGTGATGACCCAGAATGTTAGACGCCTCGTTGATTTGTCTGTATGTAAACTCCCTGTGAGGGGATCGCTCCGACTTGGTCTCGACCACACAAAGCTTGTCGGGATGCTTCTCCGCATTCGCGGCGAAAATCTCATGGATGGCACCACGGAACTTGGACCAGTTCAGATCAGAGGTGGGATCGGGAAGCAATGCCTGCTGATCCTCGGTCATGAAATCAATACGGCCGATGGCCTGTTCCGGGTTGCTGGTCGCATTCTCCACGAGCTTAGCGAGCTGCTTCAATATGGTGGAGATTCTCGCACTGGAGAATAATCTCTGGTTGTAGTAGGCTCCCAACTCGGCCTGAGATGTTGAGTCATCCGAGGCAAGGGCTGGAGCAATGTTGAGGACAAGATCGGTGGTCTCGAAGGTGTTGGCGGGATAGTCTTGGGAGGCAGCGGGTGCGTCATAGGCAGCGAAGCGGAAGAGGGTAGGGGAGCGCTCGGAGCCAGACTTCTCTTGGATGTAGTTTCTTAAGCTGCCCAAAGGTACGATTTCGGAAGCTCCTTCTTCGAAAGCCTACATGAAAACAAGATGAGAATGGGAGGGGACAAGTTTCGTGAACGGAAGACTAGACTATACCTTCTTGACCTTAGTATAGAGTTGGAGGAACGTCTCCGAAGCCTCAATTGGGACCCTGAGAACGAAAGGTCGGCCATCATCGCTGGAACTGGTGCCGATGGCGATGTCCTCATCGCCGGTCAGACGGGCAACGAGAACAACGAAAGCAGTTAGGAAGACAGTGAAACTCGAGGAGGAACCGGAGATCTTCTCGAGGGCTGATTGAGAACCCTGGGACAGCTTAATTGACTCAAAGGCTTCAATTGCTCTCTTGGGAAGCTCCTGCTTGTGGTTGTCGGGATAATCTCTTGTGAGGGGGGAGACAGTAAGATTCTGTAGTCGTTGAGCCCATCGCTCAAGACGCTCCTGTAAGGAGACTGATTCAGCACCCATGATTGCAGTCCAAGTCAATGATTGCAGTCAGGATGGTTGGTGGTGGGGGGGGGAGGGGAAAGAAATGAAGTTTAGTAGTTTATCGATGGGCGAGAGGCGATGAGTCAAGAGGGGCAGGCGAATAAGTGCCGATGTCGGCAGCTTCTCTTTGGGTCCCCACACTGCATACTTACTTTAATGCCTGAGGCTGCGATAGAGTTTCACCGCCTTCGGCGGGGCCCAGCCACATACTCGTACTTACCAGTACCCATATGGCCTAGCCACAAAAAGAGCCTGGAGCGCCTGTAAAAATGGACGGGAGCGGACCCTGAACCGTCTTTACCGCATGCAGCGTAGTACTCAGCTGTAGTTGATCCGTGCCCCCGGTTTGGGGCTTTCCTTATCCTTGGAAACTCCAGGCTCCAGGTTGAGCTCCAGGGCTGCATCGTTGCGCTCAGGTACTGACTTCACACCACTCACTGTACATACCATTCTGAGGGCAAGAACATGATTCCGTTGACCATGGCTTGAAATCTGACTTGACTTGTTGTCGTGACGTCTTCCTACTTTTCCACTCTTTGCTATTATCCACCCCACCCCTAAAAGTGCTGCTGTTCGTATTCGCATCCAGATAGGCCGAAGAAGAGCCTATCATCTTGTCGCACCGCCTTCACTTTTTTCTCACCTCCTATACTCGAACGACTTCTTCCTCTTCTTCCTCCTCCTCCTCCTCCTCCTCCTCCTCTTCTTCTTCTTCTTCTTCTTCGTCTTGTTCTCGACGCTTCGTTCGAGACGGTCTCATCCCTATGTCAGCATGATTCCTCATCGGAGCACGGCTCTTCTGACCATTATTGTTTTTGTCGCTCTTCTATTGATAATCTTCTCCTCCTCCCCAGCTACCAATCCAGCAGTCTCCGGCCCGGCCAGATTTCCTCATCCGAAGCTTCCCTCCTTCCACGACTTGCACCTGCCATCCTTCCGTCCCACCGTTCATACTCCCCCCGAGCCTCAGCCGAATAGCACGAGTGGAGAAACCAGCTGGTTTAGCGATTGGTCATGGATCAATCCTTTTTCGTCCTCCATCACGCTCGACGAGAATCGATCCGTGCTTCCCCCCTTGAGGGACAGACCGTTCATTTACACATATTACGAGCCGAACAAGGGCAATGACGTGGAGGAGAATAATGCTGATGCTCAGCTTCTTCTCGCATGGCGCAGAGCTTGGTATGCTCAAGGATTCCGTCCCGTGATCCTTGGGCGGGGAGAAGCCATGAACAACCAATTCTACGAGCTGGTCCAGCGCGTGAAGTTCAAACCAGAACTTGAAAGCGAAATATTCAAATGGCTTGCTTGGGGACACATGGGCGATGGCTTGCTTGCGGATTGGCATTGTTTCCCCATGGCTAGGTATGACGACGCGCTCTTGTCGTCCCTGCGCCGTGGTTCCGATCCAGCTTTCATCACCCGCTTCGATCGTCTTAGGGGCGCCCTATATTCTGGGGAGAAATCACACATCAACGAGGTGATCAAGCAGGCTCTGAACAAAGTTGATGAGACGTCTACCTCCCTAGTGGGGTTGGCCTCGACCGACCTCTTCAAGGTGGAGGGGGCTGATTCGCTGGCTTTGTACGACTCCTCAACCATCACTAGCCATTACCCAACGATCGCCGAGAAGATAGTGTCGTCTCCGACTGCAGGACGACTGGCATTGGCAGAGTTGATTAACTCGCATCTACACAATACTTTCCAGAATGCCTTCCCAGCAGGTATTGCCATCTTGAAGCCGTTTCCGAAGCACACAACGGCTCTTGTTGAGCCTGCTTTGCGTCTTGCGAAGGCCCTCGTGCAATGCCCGAGCTCTCCTGTACCGCAGTCATGCCCGCCCAACTTACCGAAGTGCCACCCGTGTGATCCGGCGAAGCCAATGCAATTGAGCCAACCAGCCACCTACAGGAACACGACTCGAGTGTTTACCGTCGGGACACTTCCTCACCCTTTTACATTGATTAGTCTGCAGCAGGATTCCACCGACGTGAGCATCCGCCACATCCGGCGCGAGACGGATCGGGATGTATGGTTGACTGAAGTCACCAAAGACCAGTTGGGTCTTGAAATCGGCGGGTTGCCCAGATCTACGGTGTTTAAAAGGGCCGTTGCTGATGATGCTGTCGTTGGAACCTCGCTATGGATGACTGTTGAATCGTTACCCTCTCATGCCGGTCAATCCCTTCCGACTGAGCTGCTGGATGAATTTGAGTGGCAATTTGGCTTCAAGATCCCTCGAGACGGCAAGGTGGACGCCAAGAATGAAGACGAGAAGAAGGAATCTGTGCAACATGCCACTCCGAGTGAGCAGGGAGTTCCAAAGGAATATGAGATTATACAACAGGCTCGCGAAATCATCAAGGCCCAAAAGCCCAACAACCGACCCAACCCCAAGGCTGCTGCAGAAGCCTGGAACCTGGCGGACTCGGAAGTCTGGCGCTTTGTGAGAGCATACCGGTACGTACTACGCAGCATTGGAAGCCGAGGATCCTGAGCTAATCATAGGGTCTTATACAGGGCTCGTAGCGTGGTTGAACGCAAGAAGTGGGAGGAAGACGAGAAAGACTTTGTTGGTGCTCAGCTCAAACAGTAGGATGAGTCAGTGCGCGTGAATGATATCCAGTATTACTTGCATCACCACAGACACGCATGGCATAAGAATTATAATACCTATTTATTTTCAGGCATATTTTAGAGATATGCAATGATCTCTAATGATAAAACTTATCCTCTGCCTCAGTCAAGCTATCCTATCTGGCTGTTGTGGTCTGCCCCTGCAGTTGCTGATCAGACGCCCTAGTCCTGGAAGAACTTATGCATGTTTACTTAGCGTTCCTTCCCCACTATACACTAGTCCTCCGAATAATTTTCTGCATATAGAGCGACACACCCCCTCCCTGTTCCCCTAGCTATCAATGGCACAGTATGAATCCATTCTGACAGCAACATAGAAAGCCATTGTGACTGACTTGGCTATGTTACTGCAGCATGCCTATCAATCTCCTGCCAATACACTCCTTCCAGGAAATTGGAATGGAAGAATTATTAGCGCCCTACCTGCGATGTACTGGGAAGGACCGCCGGTGAGAAAGCGCTCTGTTCTATATCTTCTGATTGATAATCATCTAACTGCTATCTGCATAGTCTTGATGCGCCTGCGTTTTCACTCGCACTCCAGGGCCCAGAAAAGCTGTCGCGTACAGCCCCATACCTATTTCATGTGACATTACAGCGTCTAGACAAGGACAGCAAGACTTGTCTCTTCTCATGGAATCCGCAGGTGCATGGCTTTCTTGCCGATGGCGGATTTATACTTCTTCATCATACCGCGCAAGGCGAATTGAGGCCAGTCGAGTTCCCTGGATGCAATGCACTTCCTCCACTAGAACTTTGGCGCTCTTATCCTCTCAATGAACATGAACCTGGTGGAATTCAGCAGTATTACGACGTCTTCCCCGAGCGTCTTCTCCCACGCCTACAAACTGGAGAACGATATGTACTTTTCTGGCCTGGGTAAAATTATACCTCATGGTGTCTGACCGACGGTACAAGTTTTTATGGCTATATTCCCCCTGCAAAGACCGCCCTCGTTTTGCCAGGCGGCCCATTTCTGTCCTTCACGGTCGAGGATGACGGGGACAAGCCGATGGCGCCAGCGCCATTGTTCGGGTGAGATTCAGTTTTCCCTGCCTGCCTTCTTCCCCGTGCTCTCTTCTAATATTTTGCGTGAACCTCTTCTTTGACATTCCATGGTTGCTGGATTTCAGTCCCTAGTAGGCGAACGTGCTAATATCTCCCATTCTCAGAGCGGAAGAACCCCGTCCCACACTAATCGCAAGAATCGAATGCCATCCCCAGGGCCAGGTTGCCTTGAAGGATGACCTTGTGACTGCGACGCTGCATGTCACTTACGAACGGACCGGTGATGGCAGTGGTAGACCAATTACCTTCAACACTACGGAGACTAAGCCCCAAGCTCTGGGTATGGCGCGATCGGTGGGTAGATATGGAAGGCTTCAGTTGCGGTTGGGGTAGCAATACCTTCTGTGATGATCCGGATATTCAAGTCTCGCCCGGCAGCGATGACAGCTTTGACTGTCTGCATCCGGGCGAAACCTGGTCCAACACCTTTCGATACCCAATGATTACGGATATTGAGAGCAGCGATGGTGGGGTGGCTGAAGCCGGGGAACTGATACGGTGTCTCTTCAAAGGAATCGAGCTTGTTTGGTGGGCTTGGGGAACTCGAGAGGATCATCTGGCGACTGTGGTCACAGTCCCAGCCACCGGAAGCAGGATTGTGCTGGAGCCTAGGCAGCATCCTGTCGTTATCGTTCCTGCCGCGGCTCCAGTTGACTTGAAGTTGGTATAAAATGAAACAACAAATAGAAGTCTAAATCAAATAGAACAATCAAAATTATACCCTCAGAGATTCTACTCGAGTGATTAGCAGACTTGAGATACCTCAATTGGGTGAGCAGATAGACGGCCCGGGGGGCATTAAAACAGTTCATCTTTACACTAGTACCTACCAAGTGCTATTCAGTCTTCATAACGTCTATTATAGAGCATTGACTGACTTATCTCTTCCCAAGCTTTGCCATACTAATTTCAGGGTTGCTACAACCGACAACGGTTCCACCGTTTCAGTATGGCTTCTTACACTCGTCAATGGATCAAGAGTGAAAAGAACACATTTTGGCAATGCCTTGCAGACAGAGAACCAACAAAACCGACTAATATCAGCTTCACGCTCACAAAAGACCAAAGGATGCAGCGATACAATCCACCTGAGAACATTAAACTCCCTTGGATTGCTCTTCAACAGCAACCGGCGGAAGAGCGGTTAAGGCGGTCGACTTGATCGCAGTGGCAGAAACAAACGTTGTAGCGCACCAAACCGAGCGTATAGATTAACCATCACCAGCCAACCATGTCATATGTGGGACTTATTACCTACACAGGTAACAATTAAGTGCCTGCATCAGCAAATGCCCCAGAGGTCAGCCGTGTCTTGGTCGACACGCTACAAGATACTGGGCTCTGGCAAATATGGTATGTAGCCCAATTTGCTAGTTAGTGGTTGTCCCATGGAAACCTGACAGCATCCGTTTAGTCTCAGACTTCAAGAAGGAGAAGAAGGGTGGCACGCGCTTGTGATATATGCCGTGTGCAAAAGATCCGCTGCGATGGTGTTTCGCCTATATGTGGCTCGTGTGAGCGACGGAAAGCGCGATGCTCTTATAACGGCGAGAATCCGAAAAAGACCCACGACCGCCGGCAGAGTCTCTCCAACGTGTTCACCTTACCGGCTCGACTCTAACGTATAACAGATATACTTTTCGACTGAATGATCTTGATTCAAACAACTCATCTACCAGTGCCCGCCTGCAGCTGCGAAACCATCCTCATGGCCGGTTTGCAGATCGCCAGGCACAGGGAGGAATCGGAGATGACAATGTATGTATTGGCCCAGAGCCAGTATCTCTGCTGGAATCCGAGCTGCTGCAACCACTCGCCGAGAGCGAAAACGGTACTACAGCAACAGGTATAATTGCGGGGCATGCTAGTCACTCAACCGAGCAAGATCAGTTCTTCGGAGACTCGTCCATCGCGTCCTTCTTGAGGCAGATTCAGGACTCTGCAGGTTTGCCACCTCCAGCAGTAGAAACTCCGCCGACGAAGACTAATATGCATCTAGAAAACGAAACTGTTCCTTTTTGCTTGCCGAACATAGCTACAAGGTCATTTCCTGTGGCGCCAACACCCAAAGCCGTTGACCTACCGCCACGAGAATTAGCGGATTACTTGCTAGGCTGCTATTATGATAAAATTCACAGTCTATATCCGTTTTTCCACCAGCCTGCCTTTGCTCGCGCATATAGCGCTCTATGGGCGCCCGGGCCTACAGAGGACGTGGATGACTTTGAGAAACGAATAGGATTAGGAGACTCAAGTGTGCCCTGGCCGATATTTCATGCCGGACTGAACATCGTCCTAGCACTAGGCTGCCAATTCTCCTCATTGGATAGGATGACGCGCGAAGCTACCGCGGATGCCTTCTTCCAGCGCTCCCAGAGGTTCTTAAATGGCATCTCCATGGATAAAGGAAGTTTAGCGCTTGTCCAGACACTTTTACTGATGTCATCTTATCTGCAAGGAAGCGAGTCCCCGGCACGGTGCTGGAATACCATTGGCTTTGCATGCAGAATGGCGCAAGCACTCGGAATGCATTCCTTGAGTTCGGATAGATTTAGATCAGCGGCGGAAATCCAAGTCAGAAGACGTGTGTGGCATGGGTGTATCATGCTGGATCTGTAAGCCTCTTCTTCTTCTGTTGACTTTAGAAGCATAAAATCAATCATTCTCGATATCCGCTAACAGAATCTCCACAGAGCGAGCAGCATGATGTTGGGTCGCCCGCCCATGATCCAAGATTCGGCGGTCCCTCTCCCAGCCGCCGTCGATGATGAGGCCCTCGATCAACCGAACCTAGTTTCCAGATTGCCACCCACAGCCTTATCGAGAACAGAATTTTATGTGCGCACGTTGCAGCTGTATAAAATTCTAAGACAAATCCTGGCAAGGATCTTTGCGCCCTGGGAAGGTAGACAGGAGAATCTATCCGAGCAGCCTCAGGCTGAAAGCAGCCAAGCTAGAAATGTGATGGAGCTAGAAGTAGATTTATTGGCTTTTAAGTCAGACCTTCCGGAGCAACTGAACTGGCAAAATGGAGAAATACCGGCCAATACCAGTAAGCAATATTCGCGAGAAAGTTGCTTGCTAAGAGCAAGGTGGGTAACTTGCGAACAATTACCTGACTTCTCTGATTCTGAATCTCTTTGTCAGATTTCTGCAGTATAGAATTCTTCTCCTGCGCCCTACCTTGATCAGGCTCTGTCGGCAAATTCGCGTCTCGCACGCTTCCTCTCTACCGCAATCGTCTTTGGAGTTGCCAAGCGAGATATTTATGGATTTCAGGCTCAGCTGCTCTATTAATTGCGTCAAGGCGGCCATCGAGCTGATACATCTTATGAATGATACCTCGACAACTGAGCTGGCTAGTGTGTGGTGGTATAGTGTATTTTGTAATTACTTCTGACGAGATAATGCATCACTGCACAAGGAATCCCGCTGACTGACTGCTCTGTCTCAGATACCTTTTCCGCCGGAATCGTTCTTGCCCTAGCTCGGACATGCTCCGCTATCAAAGCTAAGTTTGCAGAGTCGACTCTTCAAGATTCTTGGAAAAGCTGCTCTGAGTGCCTAGGAAAGATGAGCTCCCTTACTAAATCTGCTGAGATTGGCAGCCAGAGTCTCAACAAGGTTTTGTTCCTCCTTATGCAGGCTCAGCATGATCCATCTATCATCAACCCAGCCGCCGGTCAAGATCACAGATCACAGCCCCAGAGCCAGGACCTCCATTGCGAAGCGTCAGTGACTGACCTACCTGTGCCTTCTGCGATGGACTTCGGGGAAGCTCTTGGCGTGGATGACGAACAGCGCTTTCTCGGTATGCCGGGCTCGGACATTTTCACCTATCTTCTGGGAGAACCAGGTCTAGCTGGGTCAATGAATGAAACAATGGGTGACGAGGTTTGGCCTACGGCACCTTTGTTTCTGTGAAATCGAGATAGATATTAACATCGGTGTGGGAGGCTTTAAAGGACGCCTCGGGGACGCATCTTAGCCTTTCGAGGCTGACATAGATGTTCTCTAGGGGCTATCAGAGTATATGACTCTGAATAGAGACAAGCTTCTGATACCGGACAAGTCTGAATTACTTATGCGATACGTGCTTGAATGAGCACCACAAACCCAGGTCCGAGAGTCGTCATGTACAAGAATGAATTACCAATTCGACGAAGAGCCCTGGTTTCATGTATGATGAGCTGGGTCTTCTTGTATATCCACTCATAGAAGAACACTACTATAAGCAATCTGAAGCCAGCCTCTCTCTCTTTTACGAGACGCATGGTTCACCATTCAAGCCTCTTAAGTAGCGTGTCTTTCAATAATATGTAAATAAGATCTCTGCTTCAACGGTTCGACTATCCAAAAGTGCAACCAGTAAATCTTCTACGTACTCGATGATCCTCTCGATGTCCTATTTAGCCGAACGCCCATTGTTCAGCTTCATCTGGATTATTTGGAATGTCTGTCGGAACTTGCGCCCTGCAGTCAGCTTGCTGTGCGTAGCACTGAGTAACTAGCTTGATAGTCCTGTACTGTACGTATCCGATACCTTGAATACCGATTATCAACCGTCATTCCACAGACCGGCATCTTCTTCTACCCACCCGGTATTACCAGCCGATACGCCATCCGGTATTTCCCTTTCTTGGAAGCGCACTGATGCCGAGCGACTCATAGAATGCTTGAGAATGAACCACAACTCAAGCATAAGCCATTCTTTGCCTCTATTCACAATGTGCTCGCTATGCTTAAGACGAGGTATAAGAGAGAGCAGTTCTTCTCCTCGAACTCAGTCTTGTCTGTCCAACATTGTATCGTTCTATCTCTCCACTACTGCCTGCTCTTTCTATCCTCTGACCATTGACCGTTGATCCTCTCGTTGTGGATTATGTCCGAGACCATTGAGACGGATGTCTTGATCTCTGGCGGTGGCCCCGTGGGTCTGCTTATTGCTTACTCACTGGCACTACAGGGCGTGGATTCTCTACTCGTCGGTAAAGCACTCCTTACCCTTTCTTCTGTCACAGACATGGCCTAACAATAATGGAAAAGAACGACATGACAAAGCCCACCAAGCGATGTATGGCCGTGCAACAACTCTCTACCCTCGTACCCTCGAGATGTTCGATCAGCTGGGTCTTCTCGATGAACTGAATCAAATCGGTTACGTTGCGCGCAACAGCGTCACCTATCGCAAGGGCAAGCGCGTTACCTCCCGAGGATGGCACATCATGTTCCAGCGCACGTATGGCACCTTTCTTGACTACTGCCTCAACATCCGCCAGAAATACTCCGAAGACGTGATTCGAGGTGCTTATGAGAGCCTCGGATGTAAGCCTTACATCGGATGGAAACTGGATAATTTCGTGGTCGACGACGCTGCGAAGAATGATTATAAAGTGACAGCGAATGTCACTGAGGTCAGCATGGGCAAGAGCCTGACGATGAAAAGGTATTTAATCACTGGACCCGACAAACGAGCATCGATCCCGATTAACATCTGCCAGCAAATACATCGTCGGTGCCGATGGCGGTCATTCCCTTGTGCGTCGTCTCGCCAATATCCCCTTCGAAGGCGATCAGACCGTGTTCAAGTGGATTCGCATTGATGGCTACTTCAAGACCAACATGCCTGATGCCGATGTGGGTTTCGCTTCGATCGAATCCGAGGCCCACGGCAACGTACTCTGGGTCCAGCTGGATCATGGCGTCAAGCGTATCGGCTTCGCGATGACGGCAGAGATGCTCGCCAAATACGGCGACAATTTTACTCTTGAAGACGCCAAGGCGGAGGCCGTCAGAGCTATGGCGCCTTTTTCACTGGAGATCGAATCTGTCGAGTGGTGGACCTTGTACGGGTATGATCATGTCTTGTCTACGCTTTTCAAGTTGCGCAGCCCACTGACCTTCTGCAGTATTGGCCAGCGAGTGGCAGATCAATTCTTCAACAACGATCGAGTCTTGCTGGCCGGCGACGCGTGCCACACGCACTCGTCCGGTGCTGCTCAGGGTATGAACACGGGTATTCATGACGCCGTGAACCTGTCCTGGAAACTGGCCGGCGTTGTCAAGGGCTGGTACGGCGCCGACATGCTGCAGAGCTACGACACGGAGCGTCGTCCGGCCGCACAGTACCTGATTGAGCTCGATAAGGCTTTCTCGGCGACCATCTCCGGCCAAGTCCCGGACAAGTACAAAGGGCACTGCATAGACGCCAACGAACTGTTCACCAAGCTCTTCGATGAGACCATCCACTTCAACATCGGCCTCGGGATCCACTACGACGAGAACCTAATCAACAAGCCCCCGTCGGCGACCATGAACAATGCGGGCTGGAGAGCTCCCGACGCTCTAGTCTATGCCCCCGGCTCGCGCCTGCCCACCCGTCTCTTCCACCTGACCAAGAACACCGGCGTCTGGTCCATCCTGGTCTTCGCTGGACAGCCGGAAAGGACTAAGGCAACCCTGAAGACGGCCGTGGAGGATCTGGGCAAGCTTCGCGTGGCATTGTCTCCTGGGGCCGTTCGTCTCTTGACCCTGGTCTCGCAGGCTTGCAGCGGAGGTGACCATGTCTTTGAGACTCCGAGAGCGGGCAAGCTGTACTACGACGCGGAACGGTCCGCTCATACCGCCTACACCATCTCCGACTATAATGGCGGTCTGGTGGTGGTGCGCCCGGACGGCATCCTGGGCTTCGCGACTCACTTGGATGATGTAGAGGGTGTTGCCGATTACTTCAGGGGCTTCATGAAGTACTGAGTGTGTGTATTTGGGGAGCAGTGTCTTGTTTATCTCGGTGTTTTTATATTCCAGAAAGGGGATTGAAGCGATGTTACGTTATAGACATAGATAGACAATCAGACATAGATATGATAGAAGTTATTTTCTGCTCATAGTTGGGATGTGCCCTAAGTTACTAGACCGGCACGTTCATCGCTACCCTAAAAGGTTAATCAGGTTGGGTTCCTACGGTCGACCATCATCCGTAACTAGATTTGGCCTAGCTTATGCAGCACTGCATTCCGTCGGGGTGAGCTTGAGCCTTGAGCAGTAGAAATCAAGTTTACCACGCTCTTACTCCGTAGAAGATTTGAGATGAGATCATATTTGATCAAGGGCAGTCGAATGAGTCACCGCTTTATCTCTAACTTACTACCTAGTACTTCTTAGTTCCGGAAAGTAGTTAGAAGACAAAGTAATAGTTTGTAAAGCAGTATTTCCATAGATCTTTTATCATATATAATTGTGAATACATAAGTAAAATCAACAAGACTATTGGAGAGTTGTTAAGAAGGCTTCCCCATGTCATTAAGGTATTGGATCAAGGTTCGAAACCCAACATTGTGCCGGTTGGATGGGCAATACTGCCGACGGTTGCCGCCCATCGGACAGTGGCGATCGCCGGGGAAAGGCGATAAAAGCGATAAACCGAGTGGGGAATTTGCCCCCCTTCCCCTTCCCCTGATAAGACCCCATCATCTCTTCATACAACAGCTATTACTAACTAACTTACTGCCTCTCACATCATCGATCGTTTACCTACTCCTTTTTACTATATTGTACGATCCCTGTATGCTACACCCCTCTCCTCCATCTTGGTTCCTTCCTCTCTCGACACTATTCCACAACTTCTACTCCTACTTCATGCCAGCGTTGAGTTAGTTACCCCGCATCAACGCTGGTTCCGAGTGGCGGTTTCTCCACCCTCTAGGAAAATCGCCGCATAGACATTTGTTCGCAGTCCACCACAGCCAACGCAGCAAGATGGCTCCTGGAATACTGAGCTCATCACCACCGACGGTGCCATCCAAGGCCGTCTCGCTGGCCCAGCTTACCGAAGATTGGGACGACACTATTCGGTTCTACCTCAACGGCACCAAGGTTGTCCTCGACTCGATCAACCCCGAAACCACATTATTAGAGTATCTTCGTGGGATCGGTCTGACGGGCACAAAGCTAGGATGTGCAGAGGGTGGCTGTGGTGCCTGTACGGTGGTATGTCTTCTGAAGGAGCCCTTGGATCTGGTCATTGCTAAGTTCAATCAATTCAACGTTAGGTGGTTTCCCATATCAACCCCACCACGAAGAAGCTATATCATGCATCCGTGAATGCTTGCCTTGCCCCGTTGATTAGTGTTGATGGAAAGCATGTTGTCACTGTGGAGGGTATCGGCGACGTGAAGAATCCTCATGCGATCCAGCAACGGCTAGCGGTTGGTAATGGTAGCCAGTGTGGGTTTTGCACTCCTGGAATCGTGATGGTGCGGCACTTCGATATGAGATTGATGGATCATGAGCTAAAACGTTGGATATAGAGTCTTTATGCCCTTTTGCGCAACAACTCCGAGCCATCGGAGCATGACGTGGAAGAGGCTTTCGATGGAAATCTTTGTCGATGCACCGGGTACAGACCGATCTTGGATGCAGCTCAAAGCTTTTCTGCACCGAAAGGCTGCGGAATGTCTTCTGCAAACGGAGGATCAGGGTGCTGTATGGAGAAGAAAGGCGGCTCGGGAGGGTGTTGCAAGGAAACCCCCGCCGCCTCGGTCAAGGACGAGAAGATACAGACCTTCACGCCACCTGAGTTCATCGACTATCGGCCAGACACGGAGCTCATCTTCCCATCTCCTCTTCGAAAGCATCAGTTCCGTGCTTTGGTCCTGGGAAACAAAAAGAAGAAGTGGTACCGGCCAGTTACACTGGAGCAGCTCTTGGAAATTAAGGCGGTGCATCCCGACGCTAAGATTATTGGGGGTAGCACGGAGACGCAGATCGAGATTAAGTTCAAGGCTATGAAGTACAGTGCCTCCGTTTATGTCGGCGACATACAGGATCTACGGCAGTATACACTGCGGGACGACTGTCTCGAGCTTGGTGCCAATGTTTCCCTGACCGACCTCGAGAGAATCTGTGACGAAGCGCTTGATCGATACGGAACTGTGCGCGGGCAGCCATTTAACACCATCAAGAAGCAACTTCGTTACTTTGCTGGAAGACAGATCAGGAATGTTGCTTCTCCTGCAGGTAACTTGGCTACTGCTTCACCAATCTCCGATCTCAATCCAGTATTTGTTGCTACGAGAACTACCCTCATCGCCAAATCACTAGGCCAGACCATTGAGATACCCATGGATCAGTTTTTCAAAGGCTACCGAACTACCGCTCTTCCTCAAGATGCCATTATCGCTGCGTTGCGAATCCCAGTCGCGGCTGAGGAGGGAGAATACATAAGGGCCTATAAACAATCTAAGCGAAAGGACGACGATATTGCCATTGTCAATGCAGCTTTACGTGTCTCCCTTTCGGAGTCACACACCGTCAAGAGTGTGAATCTTGTCTTTGGTGGTCTCGCACCGATGACTGTCTCCGCACGAAACGCGGAAGCGTTTCTAATTGGCAAGAAATTTACAAGCCCTGCGACACTGGAGGGTACAATGGCTGCTCTGGAACAGGACTTTGACCTGAAGTTTGGGGTTCCTGGTGGAATGGCCACTTACCGCAAGTCTCTTGCCCTGGGTTTCTTCTATCGATACTATCATGACGTCTTATCCAAGATTGAAGTCAAGAGTGCGGATATTGACGAGGACGTCATTGCTGAAATTGAGCGAGCCATTTCTACGGGAGAAAAGGATCACGAAGCTTCCGCGGCGTATCAACAGAAGATTCTTGGAAAAGCCGGTCCCCATTTCTCTGCACTCAAGCAAGCAACGGGAGAGGCCCAGTATACCGATGACATTCCAACATATCAGAATGAGTTGTATGGTTGCATGGTGCTGTCAACCAAGGCGCACGCCAAGCTCCTCGATGTTGATCCAACCGAGGCCCTGGATATTCCTGGGGTTGTTGACTATGTGGACCACACAGATCTTCCAAATCCAGAAGCCAACTTCTGGGGAGCACCAAATGCCGATGAGCTTTTCTTCGCTGTCGACGAGGTTAACACTGCTGGTCAGCCAATTGGTATGGTTCTAGCGACATCCGCTAAAATTGCGGAGGAGGCTGCTCGGGCCGTCAAAGTGAAATACGAGGACCTGCCAGTGATCCTTTCGATCGAAGAGGCCATCGAGGCGGAATCATTTTTCGAACATTACCGTTACATCCAGACTGGCGATGTTGAGAGCGCCTTTGAGAAGGCAGCTCACGTATTCACGGGCGAATCGAAGATGGGCGGACAGGAGCATTTCTACCTGGAGACGCAGGCTTGCGTCGCCATACCTAAGAACGAAGATGGAGAGATGGAGGTCTGGAGCGGGACCCAAAATCCAACGGAAACGTAAGTCGTGCTGCCTTGTTGTTTCTTTCAGACCTGATGCTGATGCTGCTGCAGACAAACATATGTCGCCCAAGTTACGGGGGTATCAGCCAATAAGATTGTGTCTCGGGTGAAGCGTCTCGGCGGCGGCTTCGGTGGAAAGGAAACCCGATCAATCCAGCTGGCCGGTATCTGCGCGACGGCTGCTGCGAAGCTGAAGCGCCCAGTACGGTGCATGTTAAACCGCGATGAAGACATCATCACCTCGGGTCAGCGCCATCCCTTCTACTGTCGCTGGAAGGTAGCCGTTGACGGAGAGGGCAAACTCCTCGCCCTTGACGCGGATGTCTACGCCAACGGCGGCCACACACAAGATCTCTCCGGCGCAGTCGTAGAGAGAAGTCTTTCACACATCGACGGCGTATACCGTTTCCCGAATGTTTATGTTCGGGGCCACATTTGCAAGACCAACACAGTCTCCAATACCGCATTTCGCGGTTTCGGTGGTCCGCAGGGCATGTTCTTCGCTGAGAGCATCATGGAAGAGGTTGCGGATCACTTGAACATCCCCGTTGAAGATTTCCGGCTCCAGAACATGTACAAATCCGGCGACAAGACACATTATAACCAAGAGCTCAAAGACTGGCACGTGCCGTTAATGTACAACCAGGTTCTTGAGGAGAGCTCTTACGCCGAACGTCGAAAGGCCGTGACGAAGTACAACAAGGAACACAAGTGGTCTAAGCGCGGACTGGCGATCATCCCCACCAAGTTCGGTATCTCCTTCACGGCACTATTCCTGAACCAGGCCGGCGCTCTGGTCCACATCTACCACGACGGCAGCGTACTCGTCGCCCACGGCGGCGTGGAGATGGGCCAGGGTCTGCACACGAAAATGACGATGATAGCGGCCGAAGCGCTGGGCGTGCCGCAATCCAGCGTCTTCATCTCCGAGACCGCGACCAACACGGTGGCCAACACCTCGTCGACGGCCGCCTCGGCGAGCTCGGACCTGAACGGCTACGCCATCTTCAACGCGTGCGAGCAGCTCAACGAGCGCCTCCGGCCCTACCGCGCGAACATGCCCGGGGCGACGATGAAGGAGCTCGCGCACGCCGCGTACTTCGACCGCGTCAACCTCTCGGCGCAGGGCTACTACCGCACCCCAGACATCGGCTACGTCTGGGGCCAGAACACGGGCCAGATGTTCTTCTACTTCACGCAGGGCGTCACCGCCGCCGAGGTGCAGCTCGACACCCTGACGGGCGATTGGACCCCGCTGCGCGCCGACATCAAGATGGACGTCGGCCGCACCATCAACCCGGCCATCGACTACGGCCAGATCGAGGGCGCCTTCATCCAGGGCCAGGGCCTGTTCACCACCGAGGAGAGCCTGTGGCACCGCGCCTCGGGCCAGATCTTCACCCGCGGCCCCGGCAACTACAAGATCCCGGGCTTCCGGGACATCCCCCAGGTGTTCAACGTCAGCCTCCTGAAGGATGTCGAGTGGGAGAACCTGCGCACCATCCAGCGCTCCCGCGGCGTCGGCGAACCCCCTTTGTTCATGGGCAGCGCCGTCTTCTTCGCTATCCGCGACGCCCTCAAGGCCGCCCGCCGCCAGTGGAACGTCCAGACCGTCCTTCGGTTGGAGAGTCCGGCGACCCCCGAGCGGATCCGGGTGAGCTGTGCGGATCCGATCATCGAGAGGGCGCGCGTGGTGCCGCAGCCGGGCGAGAAAAGCTTCTTTGTGGCTATCTAGTTGGAGCCTCGCAATTGGGTATAGGCTTTTTGGAGGCGGTGGGCGGTAATATTTCATGAATCTGACGACACGCACATACCGGCATGTAGCAATCTATTCACCTAGCAATGCATCATTTCGCAAATCTATGTATCATGCAATGTAGAATACACTATCGTAGCCACGTTCTACGGGTATATCACGCGAGGCCTAAAGCGAGAGGTAAGGAGACGGGCAGCGCTGGAAGTGGAGAAATCATCCGCCGGGAAACTGTAGACAAGACACAAAGAAGAAAAAAAAAAAGAAAAGAAAAGGCTCAGCAACTGGACTACCACCTCGTCCCGCCCTCACGGACCGAGAAGAAGTGGATTTCGAAAGGAAGTGGAGAAAGGAGTTCAATGCTTCTCCATCCCATACTCCACGTAACTGCTACCCCGCAGATCCGACACCCCGTCCACACGTAAGGCGTTCCTCTGGCCCGCGAACCCGACCTTCTCATCCGGGTACACCCCTAGACCTGCAGTTGTTGTTGTGGTATTAGTCGATGCGGTAGTGGTACTCATGGCGGCGGCGGCCCCCATCCCCGTCTGCGTCGCGACCTCGTACCGCGGCGCAGCAGCAGCGGCGTCACCATCACTGACATCCAGGTCGAAGCGCTGCTGATGCTGTCGCGGCATGCTGGTCAGGGGCACATCGATGAACCCTGCATCACTGGGACCGAGGCCGGGATCCGGCCGGGAGGAGATGGGGGCGGGCCCGCCCTCGCCGCGGGTCTTGTCCTTCTTGGCAAACAAAATCAAGGCGCGGGTGACGCCGAAGAGGGCGTTGACGATCCAGACCAGGAGGATGAAGGCGGCGATGATGGTCTCGAGGCGGAGGCCCTTCTCGAAGGCGGCGATGACCTTGTCGACGACCTCGGTGATCTTGTTAGAGGTTTTGTCGCCGGCCTCGGCGAGGAAGCTGTCGTCATCGGAGGCAGTGCCGTTGATGGAGGCGGCGGCGCCGCGGGAGAAGACGTCCTCCGGGAACAGGGGGAAGTCGACGTGGGCGTGGTCGTGGACCCAGGTGAGGCCCTTCTGGACGCTGGCGACTTTGAGGCCGATCAGACAGTTGAACACCTCGAGGAGCGGGTCGTAGAGGATGGTGTCGCCGAAGGTGCCATTCAGCACGTCGATGGTCTTGTCGACGAAGGTGTTGAGCGTGTCGTTCAGCGCGGTGGTGCTGGTGTTCACCCACCCCAGCACGTTGGTGTTAATTTGCGAGTCGACGTGCAGGATCGCCGTGTTGGTGTCATTGGCCCACTCCGCCGAGCTGTTGGCCAGCGCCGCCACGACCTTGTCGGCGAACTGGCCCACTTCCTCGGAGAGCTCGGGCACGGTCCGCTTGACGGCGGACAGGAGCACGTACTGGCACAGGCACGAGAGGAGCCCCGCCAGCGCCAGGCACAGCACGAACAGCGCCGCGGGCGTCGTCGCGTACGCGATCGCCCACCGCACCAGGATCTGCGCGCGGCTGTTGCTGAACCGGCTGGCCGCTTTGATCCCCGCCGCCGCCGTGTACGGCCGCGACACGATGTACACCACGTCCATCGGGTCGTGGGCCTCCTTGCGCACCAACTGCGAGCGTTCCTTCATGTGCCGCCAGCGCCGGATCTCCTGCCACGCCATGGGGACGCAGGCCAGGATGGCGGCGATGACGAGGATGGCGATGAAAATCTTCCGCGCCGTGAGCGCGGCATCGGTGGCGCCCTCGAAGAAGGAGTTGATGCCGTCGTTCGAGTCGCAGAAGGTGAGTTTCTTCTTCGCCGGCACCGAGAGCGCCGACGCGTTGAAGCTGTAGCTCCCGAGGGAGCCGTTGACCAGCTTCTTGACTTCCTCGAATGGGAAGCGAAGCACGTTCTCGGTGAAGTTGCTGACTTCGTCGAAGGTGGGGATCGAGCTGTTCAGCTTGTCGAGACTCGCGTCGATGGACGAAGGGAGGTGGGCGTTTTCGAGGCTGTTAATGGAGTCGGTGAGGTTCAGGGTCGGGACGCTCGTGCCGACTGCACTGAGGACGGTGTTGACCTTTTCGAGGAAGCTGTTCAGCGTGTCCTCGAACGTATCGACGGTCTTGCCGATGTCTTCGCCGACGGTCTTGATCGTTGAGTTGAGGAAATCGGCGGCGTCTTCCAGGACGCTGACTCCGATCTCAACAGCGCCGCGCACGACCAGCGTGAACAGGCAGAGATAGGTCTGATACATGACCTTGATGAAGAAAATGACCAGCTCTTCCACGGCCGTTAGCGACAGCGTCAGCACGCTTTCCAGCCCGTCGATGGCCGCGTTGACCGTCTTCACCGCCACCTCGTTGACCCCCTGTGCTAGATAATGCGGCATGGAGGCCATCGTGCTGCCCATGGTTTCCACGGAAGTACATGCCGATAGTGCTTCACTCTTGGCCTTGGCCATGTCGCTCTCTATGCTCGACACGGCCATCAGGACTCTGACCAAGACTAAGAGCAGCAAGATGGTCCATCGGTTGATCCATGACTGTGACAAGCGGGCGCGCAGCCCCAGGTAGGGTGTGATGCCGTCCGGGTGAAGTGGGATGATCCGACCAGAGCCTCCACTAGGATCATGGGCGCCGTAAGGTGGCAGTAGGGGGAATATGTTTCGTGCAGGTCCGAAGATCCCCATAATGGCGATCGACTGGTAGTCTCGCCGAAAGTGCTCGATTAACTGCAGACACAGAATATGACGGCCAATGGAATCCCAAGCAAGTATAGTAAGCACCAAAGGGGAATGAAAATAATAGAGAACAGTAAGAAAGTAAGAATAAGATAATCCTGAGCCAGCAGCGAGTTATCTCAAAACTCCACAAGCAAGTCTATGATGCAGTGTCTAGTATGTCGTGGTAAAGGTTAAACAAAGGGAATTATCGTATTATTTAAGAGACCCAGAGAATGCAGTGTCAATAGGAGAAAGGGATTAACACAAGAAATGGTCCATCATTCGAGGGAGTGCAAAACAATGGAGACCCAGACAGGGGGAGCCAGGCGGGCAGTCATTGTACAATATATGGGTCTTTGCTTTCCACCAGGAGAGCTCTGCGGGATAAACACATTCATGGCCGCTGCGAAAGTGAGACAAAGATAGTAAGTCATGATTGTTTGGGGGCTCCATCGCCGCGCCAAAGGAGGCTGGCTACCACTCAGGACAGCGGTACGGAGATCGCAACAAAGACCAAAGACCTGATGGGGGTGAGCAGCTGATTTCGAAATTTTTTCCCTTCTTTCTTTAGGTAGCTTGGTTTCATCTGGCGCAGAGATCGTTCCCGTGCAGACGAGAAGATAGACTTGATGATCTGATGGGTTTCTGCAGCAGTGGCCCGGCCGAAGATAGTAACGGCGCTTAACACTTCAGCCCAGCGCAAGCGCTCTGAGCCACTCATTTTGATCAGTCTTGAAGGAGAATCGACCCGGAGCCCCACAGTGATCGAAAGACTAAATTAGCCATGCCATCGTGTATATGGTCTTTTCGATCTGGGCTTGTTTGGTATTGAGTGTTGAACCGAGACGGCGCTTCCTGGGCTGTGGTGTTGTAGGCAGCAGGCAACGGGGGGTTTTCTGTCATTTGACTATTCCTAGAGGCATCTGAAACTGAGCACCTTGAAACTGGATACTAAGGATATTGAGTACTCAGGCATCAATAATCGTCTTGGTCAATGACTCAGATGATGGTCTAAGTCTTTGCTTTTCATAAAAGTGTAGGTAGTTGTCTGAGACCGGGAATCAGCCTGCGACAGAAACAGAGACAAGACTAGCGGCACGTGATGGCGGGCTCTTCACTACGTGCTTCAAACTGCATCGGGAGTTTGTATTTTCTTCTCTTGCTGATAGGCATGATCTTACTTCTGCGCGTCGTACTTGACTTGCTAGAATGTAAATCGTGGACACATGGACTCATTCGATGTCATCTTCAAGGAGATAGCCACCGCCACGGAATCGGCTTCGATATAAAGGAGTTATGCTTGCATTGAATACATCGCTTAGTCTTAAGATATTCTGAACTAAGACTTTTAACAAACACAGTTCTCATAAATAAGCTCAGAATCCTCTTGGAATCACACAATCAAGCCGTAATTTAGCAGCGCATTTCAGTATCTCATAGTGTAGTGAATTATGAACGCAGGATGGCATGGCTCATGGCAGCCCCGTAAGGGACCCGCATGGTATTGCAGTGAATAAATGAAAAAGGGTCCTGGGCAACACTTCTGTATGGCGTCCTTCTTTCTCTCGTGCATCAGTCCATCAAAGCTGTCGGTCACCAAGCCACCAAGAACAAATACATCGAACTGGTCATCTGCGGTGTGAGCTGAAGCAACACTTCCGGTATAACATTGCACTTGGATCTACCAGACATGTTAGCACTGACAAACGACAGAAATCGAGGGTGAAGCCGAAAAGAGAAAAAGGCTCACCAAGCAGATTGCGCACCTAATCCGCTTCACCTATCCTTGCCCTGTCATATCGTGCAGACCCAATGTGATATCAAGATGGCCAAGAGTCCTCGAGGCAACAAGCAGAGAGCAGCAGTAGCAGCAGCAGGCTCAGACGAGAAAGCCGCGTCCTCCAGCTTCCTGGCCGAGCTTGACCACGCACTGGAGAGCCGGCCAGTCAGTTGGTTACAGGCCGTGGAGTCTCTCAGTCAGAATCCATCAACTGAACCGCCAGGTCACGGGATCACTAAGTCGATCGAACAGACAACCATTCACCACAACACAGATCAGAAAGATAACAACACAGCGGGATGTGACGAAAGCAACACCGCCTATGACAACGATATCTCTGATTTCGAAAGCAGTGGTGCCAGTACGTTCTTCCTCTACACAACCATCACTCCATCTCCCCATCCCCCTCACCTCTACTTTCATCCATACCCAGTACGATGGGTCGTCCAGCCAGACTAATGGAGTCCGTTGGACAACCCACAGGCAGTCAAGAAGATGTCTCAGTAGACAGGAGATCTCGTACTGAGGCGATTGACTTGCTCCGCGCGAGAACAGCCACTCGTTCGACTCCCACTTCAAGCCCAACCCCGACGCAGACCCCTTCGACACCTGTTGTGACGGTGGTTGATACTACACCAGCCAACGCAGTTGATTCATCTCATCTTCCTCCTACCTCCTCTTCAACCGAGAACCCAGCTTTTGAGCAGTCAGCCAGCCTGTCTGTTGCATCATCTCCCAAGGTTCGACCTTCTAAACAGTAATTAGGATCTTCTCTTCTAACCTCCCGACAGGCTCTACCATCCGAGCAGCCAGCGACCTCACCTCTTTCTCCAGGATCTGAGGACAAACCTTCTGATCACATACTGAGTCCATCTGTCTCATCGTCTCCCAAGGAACAACCTTCTGCGGAGCCCCTGAGCTCGCTCGCTCCTGAAGCATCTGTGGGTATATCCAGTGAGCAGCCAGTGAGCTCGCCTGCCATATCATCACAGGATAAGGATTGTGAAGAGCCTTTGGACGTGTCGGCTCCCATAACATCTGAGAGTAAATCTTCTGAGGCGCCAGTGGCCACGGCTAGACCTTCAACACCCGAGAACAAACACTCGAGCTTGCCAGCCCGTGCATCTCCATGTAAGGTTCAGACATCGGAGCAGATATTGAGCTCACCTATCCCTTCAGTTTCCGAAGACGAGCCTTCTGAACAGAGTTTGAGTCCACCTGTTTTTTCAAGCTCTGATGATAAGCCTTCTCAACAGCCTTTGAGCTTACCTGTCCCTTCGAAGACTGAAGACAAACCAGTCGGCTCAACTACCCCTTCGCCTCCCAAAGATACCTCATCTGAAAAACCATTGAGTCCATCCATCCCCCCGAAACCTGAAGGCAAATCTTGTGAACAATCAATCAGCTCAACTACCCCTTTACCACCCAAAGAAACCACCTCTGGAAAGCCATCGAGCTCACCTCTCCCTTCGAGATCTGAAGAGAAACCATCTGACTCGAATGATCCTTGGACATCTGAAGACAAGCCTCCCGAACATCCACAGCCACAAATTCCACCCCTTCCAGCCTCCTCATCTCTTCTCACCCGGCCATCCGAGCCAGAACAGAGCCCATCTCAAGACCACTCCCCCCAGCAACCCCAGCCAACCGCACCCACCCCAAAGATGGAGCCTACCAAGTCATCCAAGAAGGCCAAAAAGAACAAGGCCAAGAAGAACAGAAAGAAGGCCAATCGTGCGGCAGCAGGAGGTAGCGGTAGTGGTAGTGGTGGCGGTGGAAGAGCAGGCACAGGAGCTGCCGAATCGAGCAATCTATCCACCAGCGGACAGAGCGAAGTCTCGAACGCGACGACCGCCCTGACCAAGTCTGTCAACGAGCACGAGCTATCAGCGAAAGAAGCAGAGACCAACAAGGACAGCAGCAACAACGGTAGCAGCAGCAGCAGCCGCCACGAGGCTAAAGCACCAGCAACTTGGAACAAACTACCTGAGCTCGCCAGCAACACGAGCAGAATCAACAAGTCGGACATCAAGCTGAGTGCTGCCGTTGCTGCTGCTGCCGCCGCTATTGCTCAGAGTAGAGGCAGTCGAAATCTCAGAGTCCATCCGGATACTACCGCTGCTGCTTCTCAGGATCAAGGCGACAGGATTCACGATCCAGAGACTGCTGCCAAGATAGTAGCCATCCAGGCGGCCATCGACAGGCTACAAGCCATACAGCAAAACCCGTCCGAGTTCGTCGAGCCGATAGAGGGGCTGCTGAGAATCGAGACGCCACCCGGTCAGTCCTGCCCGAGTCCCTTGTTGGCCAGTGCGAAAATCGCGAACATCACCGTGGCGCCCTGCCGTGGCCGGCCTGGGGCTGCAAGGTCCGAGGTGCCTACCAAGACCGACGGGGAAGAGTCGACTCTCACGAAGGGATCGGGCAAGGAAACTGATTCTCCACCTCCGTATTCGAGGGATCCTGCGCCAACCACGCCTCAGAGCAACACTGTCACCACTCGAACCGGGCTCACCCCCATCCAGGAAGCCACCGCCGAAGGCCAGCAGGAAGGCAAAGCGGGTCAAGGTGATACCCATAAATCCGGTACTCAGAAAGCAAGGGAAGGAGGTGATGCGCACGATCTGACCCCCAAGTCCACCAGCACGACCTCTACCGCGTGGACAGCCAGCCAGCATGCTCTTCAGACCACGCCCCAGACCGCCGTGACCTCTGAGCCATCCACCACCAAGACAACCGGCACCCAGCCAAAGGCCAGGGGAAACAACACTACCACCACAACGCAGTCCAGCGCCAAGAGACCAACACTTCCACTCCCACCACCAGCGACCCACCCCCAGGTCGCCAGTAGTAGCCACGCGCACCCCTCCCCGCCTCCCCCGACCACAGTCACATCCACATCGAGAGCCCCGCTCAGCCCTACCGCGAGCACCACGAGCACAAGCACAAGCACCACCCACTACCAACAGATCGCCAACGTCCGGGGCGGTACGCTCTCCAGCCAAAAGCCCGAGGGATTCTTCTGGCAACTCGACAGCCACGGCTTCCCCTGCGCGCTGCGCAACTGCCCCAAGCGCTGCAACTCCTGGGATGGCGTCACCGTGATCTGCCCGGGGTGCGGCCCCTTCTCCGAGACCCGCTACTGCTGCCGCGACCACCTGCTGCAGGGCATCAAGACGCACTGGCCCGTGTGCGGCGACCACGTCTTCGTGCACCCCTGCCGCGAGAGCACGATCCCGCGCGACGTCCGCGAAGGTCCGCCCCTGATCCCCTGCCTGCACAACTACGACATGCCCGAGCGCCACCGCCAGGCGGTGTACTTCCGCATGAACGAGCGCCAGGGCGACTACTTCATCTTCGCCGACTGGGCCGATTACGTGCGCGCCGGGTTCCCCGAGAACACGACCGCGGTGCGCTGCGCCAAGCGCGTGGTCTATACCGTGCGCTTCGAGGATCCCGAGGAGAAGGATCGGTTCCGGCGTGTGCTGGCGATTTGTTTGTTCGGTATGTTCTTTGATACAAATATTCCCTAGAGTCATGGTGAGTTGGCTGAAGTGAAATCTGGGCTGACAGAACTCTCTTCTTCCTGATAGCGACGGTTGAGGTTCATGCGCTGATTGACTACATGTACCGCCTCATTCGTGATCAACTCCGCGCCGCGAACGCATCCAAGCAGCTTGAGGCCGCGCTACGCTACCAGATCCATGCGGAGACAAACGTGTCCATCCAGCAGTACATCACGGGAGAGCGCCACGCATGTGCCACTGATTGGGACGGCCGCAACCGCCGCAACTGTCCGGATCAGGTGTGCCGGTCCGAGTATCGTCGGCTCCTGGGTTCCTTGGGCGGAGGCGGTCTACGTGAAGTTGTGAGGAATATGGAATCGACTTACTGGATTCTCCGCGCCGCCAGAACCACTCATCCGACAGTCAAAGACCCGAAGAAGCGCATGCTCGGTGAGGGCTTCGAGGGCGTGGCGGAGGAGGATCAGAGGGTCTTTCGACGTGGTGATGGCTGGGATGGCGCCGGTACCGGCAACATGGAGATCGAAGGTATGAATGAGGGTCCTGAAGAAGCATGATTGACGTTCATGTCAACATTGTTTGATCCCGGCTCCTAGGCTCTGCGTTGTCGTGTTGGGTTTCCTGGTTCGTCCTGTTACGTTTGAGGGTGTTAACCTTTCTCATCTATGTTTGCTCTGGGTATTATCAAGGCAAGGTAAACGAAATATGAAGCGGAGGTTGCTTTTCACTTGTTAGTGCTCCGGCAGGATGGAGATAATGTCATGTAACAATACAGATAGCAAATTGCAAATCTATTCAATTGTGCTCAGTCCAGCCTCCGACACATGAAGTCTATATTCTTCTAAGTCCGTTGTTGATACCAGTGTTTACCAAACATCGATGCACATCTATACGATCAAGGGTCGTGCAGTCTAAATCACTGCTTGATGTACTTTTTCAAGCCACGTAGTCTCTCTTTAGCCGTTTCGAGCACATCGTCATTCTTGCAAACGGCAAAGCGGAGATAATCCTCAGCAATGTGGGCATTGGCATCCGTGTAGAACTCGGTGGGAGGAATAGCTGCAACTCCCACCTCGTGGATGAGGAACCAGCAGAGCTTGAAGTCGCGAGGCCGGCTGGCCACATGGGGAGGGAATGGGTAATCCTCAGGCAATTTCACAGAGGCCATGTTTGCGAGGACGAAGTATCCGCCCTCAGGATCCGAGTACTATATAACTTAGTTGGTAGAATTCTTGGATAATGCACGACGTCGTCACTTACCGGAATGTTGAGTTCGTCAAAGATCTGGCAGAAACGCTCCATCTTTCCCTTCATCTCCTTCCTACTCTCGTCCCAAAAGCCGACCTTGTCTGCCTGCTCGAAAGCCACCGCGGCAGCTTCTTGGAGAGGCGAAACACTGCTGTAGCAGATACGAGTGTGGGCGCCGGAGACATACTTGATCAGGTGCTCGGGTCCGATGAGGTAACCCACACGCCAACCGGTGGCATAGAAAGCCTTGCCAGCCGAGCCCACGGTGAGGGTACGCTCATAGAGCTCCGGGGACAAGGTAGCAATGCGAGTGAAGGGAACGTAGTAGAGACGGTCGTAGACTTCGTCGGAGAGAATGATCAGGTTGTGTTTCACACAAAGCTCACCAATGCGCTCGAGTTCAGCGCGGGAAAAGACCTTGCCGACGGGGTTATGACTGATAGACGTCAGGCTTGATTTACTCCATATCAAGCTGGAATGCAAGCACTTACGGCGAGTTCAGAACCTAGCGAGGTTGAGTCAGTCGAGTACGATTTGCAGAAGAGTCCAAGTGCCTTACAATCATCTTCGTCTTCGAGTTGATCGTGTTCTCCAGCTCCTCGAAGTCAATGGACCACTCAGCGGCGGAGGAAGTGCGTGTAGCGCCATCTTTGGGGGGATGAAGCGGGACGTAGCGGATTGTACCACCGGGCATTTCGATGTTACTGATGTATCTTTGGGCGGCGTCAGACGGGTAGCAGAGGGGAAAAACCGTGCAACCTACTGGTCGAAGAACGGCTCGAAGACAATAACCTCGTCGCCGGGCTCGATGAATCCCATAAAAGCGCTCAGCATACCTTGTATTCGGTCAGCTGCGCGAACTTGCTCGCCTGTTCCAGGCAATCCCACCTTCATTGGCTCCCGTGGTAACGACCACCTCGGTGTCCGGGTTGATGGTGCGACCAAATGAGGGGGAGTAAGCATCCGCCAGGGCTTGCTTGAGACGAGGACGTCCCTGAAAGGGTGTGAGTCTATGCGGCTATGCGCTGTGGTTTCTTGGTGGAGGAATGTACCTTGGTCGGGGAGTATTGGTTGCATTCGACGCGGTCGAGAGCTTCCTTGGCAGCATCGAGAGCAAACTTGGGAGGGTTATAGCCACTAAAAAGATAGCGTCATTAGTTCTCTACTCCGGAAGCTTTCAATAGTCGGTTACTCACAAGAAACCCTGACCCATGTTCACGATGGGCTGAACGGGCGAAGCGGCAGCAGCCTCATTGACAATGGACCTGCGCGCCGGTCAGCAATCCAGGCCGCAGCACAACAGGTTTTTAGGTATGCTTCGTACCAAACATCCTGTTTCTGACCAGCGACCCTCTTAGCCGGGCGAAATGGGTCGGGACGAGCCGCAGTGGCCGACATTGGACGTGTGCAAGCTGGATAGCGGGGGAGTGCGGAGGGGAAGGCAGAAGTGCGCAGCGAAGTTGTGGAGGGCTGGACCTGGACAATTGTAGTAGAGGAAAAGAGACGGGAGCCACGGAACATAGAGGCAAGCAGTCGAGTAGGGGCCAGTCAGGAGTGCAGCGAGCGAGAGAGGAAGAGAAGAGGAGAGAAAAGAGACGGGACTGGGGGAGAAGAGGGAGCAGAGGGATGAGTCCGGGGATGGAAAGCGATGGTGGGGAAACTCAAGCTTTCCGCTTTGGGTCGAACCGGATGTTATTGCGTGCTTGGCCTTGGCAATGAGGACTGATAAGCTGTTGTTTTTACAAGATAGCACACTACTTCAGAGGTCATGAAGGTCAATTTTCTTGTTTCAATCCAACACTTGCGTTGAGGTGAGCATAAATCTTGTTGGTAGTGTCGCACAGGAATTCCGCGCGAGCTCAGGCGTTCAGGCACTCAGGCATCGCGGCGTCACATGTGTCATCGCAGATTGACAGGATTAGTCATCCGATGGCTCTTATCGCCGCCGCGGCCGACGCGTGGGGAACGCGTTAAGCATCTTCTCAATGGCTTCAATGGTAGTCGACTCTATCCCCGGTAGCTGGTCTATCAGATAGCGCGCTGCCAGTCCGATCAAGCAGCTCACTCGAACTTCTATAAATCCATCAGCTTGCTCGTCAAAATGGTATCGTGTCCCATCTGCAGCAAGTCCGTCCCCAGCTTGAAGATCAACGATCATATCGATTCCGATTGTCAGAACTTTATCGACGAGCCAAGTTCCAGCGCAGAAACCCCCTCCTCGCAAAAGGCTCCAGTCCCGTCCTTTTTCCAGCCAGCGTCTGCCCGGAAGGCTTCTACTCAGAGCAATGCATCACGAGAACCCATCACGGACTCTTCCCCGCTGCGCAATGTCAATGGCAAGCGGACAGCCCCGCTAGCGGCCGAGGTCGCCGTCGAGACGAACCATAAACTACAGAGTAATGACCTACCGTCGGAGCCCAAGCGTCCCAAGATGAACGCCTTCCAGAAAGCAGCCCCGTTGCCGGAGCGTATGCGCCCGTGGACACTGGACGAGGTCTGCGGCCAGGAGCTGGTGGGTCCAACGGGGGTGCTGCGGGGACTCATTGAGCAGGATCGCGTGCCCAGTATGGTCCTCTGGGGCGGGCCTGGCACAGGCAAGACGACCATTGCGCGAGTCATTGCGTCCATGGTGGGTAGTCGCTTCGTGGAGATCAATAGCACCAGCAGCGGGGTTGCGGAGTGCAAGAAGATCTTTGCCGAGGCCCGAAGTGAACTTGGCCTGACCGGCCGAAAGACCATCATCTTTTGCGACGAGATCCACCGTTTTTCTAAGTCGCAGCAGGATGTCTTCTTGGGGCCGGTGGAAAGTGGCCAAGTGACGCTCATTGGCGCCACCACCGAAAACCCATCCTTCAAAGTGCAGAGCGCATTGCTCTCTCGATGTCGCACGTTCACGCTATCCAAGCTCACGGATGAGGATATCAAATCAATCCTGCAGCGGGCGCTTCGTGTGGAAGGACCCAGCTACTCGCCTACAGAGCTGGTGGATGATGAGTTGATTGATTATCTGGCACGATTCTCCGACGGTGACGCGCGAACATCTCTTAACCTCCTGGAGCTCGCGATGGATCTATCCAAGCGTGCAGGGATCACCAAGGACGAGATCAAACGGGCCTTGACGAAGACGCTGGTGTATGACCGTGCGGGCGACCAACACTACGACACCATCTCAGCATTCCACAAATCCATCCGAGGAAGCGACCCGGATGCGGCGCTCTACTATCTCGCGCGGATGATCCAGTCGGGAGAAGACCCTCTGTACATCGCGCGACGGTTGATTGTGGTGGCATCGGAGGACATCGGGCTGGCCGACAATAGCATGCTCACGCTCGCCATTTCCACTCACTCGGCTGTGGAGCGAATCGGCCTCCCAGAGGCCCGGATCAATCTGGCACACGCGACGGTGGCAATGGCGCTGTCGAAGAAGAGTACGCGATCGTACCGAGGCCTCAATAATGCTTTCGCGGCCCTGGCAGAGCCAGGAGTCGCCGGGCTGCCAATTCCGATTCACCTGCGGAATGCCCCGACGCGGTTGATGAAGGAGCTCGGGTATGGGAAGGAGTACAAGTACAATCCGAATTATGCGGATGGGGAGGTGGTACAGGAGTATTTACCGGAGCCGATTCAGGGACGCAGATTCTTGGAGGAGCTGGACTTGGGGACTCAGGTTGATCCAGATCTGATGAGGTGAGAGGAACCGTGCCATGTGAGCATCTCGTACATCAAAGATGTACAATCCCACTAGAACATAGATCAGGGCAGATAGGAAAACAATTGCATACGAATTGAAGACTTGATGACCCAAAGCTGAAGCTGCCGCCAAATTCCAAGCCCTGAATACGCAGTAAATAGTTGTAATTGAGTAGGAGAGCAAGTCGACACTGAGGAAGGGAATCAACCGACTGGGCAATCTAACCTTGAATGCTAATGTTTGTTCCCGTCTTGGCTGCGCGTCTCCATCGCCCGCGCGTTTTCTCCACCACCTCCGACACTCTCATTCATTCTTGCGGCCTGATTCTCCTGAACACCTAAACACCCTCACATCACAGCACATCCTAATAACCAATCCAACCCAAAACCCCTACAGAAGCAACACAATACTGTGAACCCCCGAGAATCACACAGACACGGGCAATGAGGCTCAACCACCTCGCCTGAACCAACGCCCTCTACCCCGACCAAACCAAACCAAACCACCACACCCACCGGGTCCCTCGCAACAACAACACCACCACCACCAGAAAATGGCCTCCTCAACCCAACCCTTCGGCTCGCGCTCCTACGCCGCCGGCAAATTACCCGACCGGTCCCTCAACGCCGCCAACGCCCTCCCCTTCAGCGCGTCCTCATTCTCGCGCCACCGCGGCCTCGCCAGCGGCGGCGGCGGCATCCCCAACCCCGGCGGCGCAGGCCTAGGAGGAGCCGGGGACTTCAGCAACGACCCCAGCAGCAACAAAGCGAGCCACGCAGCCGCGCAGCACAGCCACCTGCAAAGCGGAGGACCACCGGCGCCGCCGCTGCACTCGCAAGCCCACGGCCAAGACACGACGAACCCGCTGAGTCGATTAACGGAGGAACAGCGGGAGGAGATTAATGAAGCTGTACGTACCCTTAACGCCCAAACCCATCAACCCGCCCCAAAACCAAGTCAACCTGTGACCCAAACCCATCCCAAACCATCCCGTATGCTAACACCGGCCACCAAAAAAAGTTCACCCTCTTCGACCTCGACCGCGACCGCCACCTGGACTACCACGAACTCCGCGTCGCCTTCCGCGCACTCGGCTTCTCCCTCCCCAAACAAGAACTCATCTCCTTACTCACGACCTACGGCGTACCCCGGCCCCAAGTCCAGCAACAACAAGCCCAAGCCCAATCGCAAAACCACCCCACCCCGCAGAACCCCCCGCAACCCCTCCAGAAATCCACCACCACCAACAACAACCCCCAACACCCGTCCAATCTCCTCATGCCCCTCAGCGCCTTCCAGGCCGTCACCGCCTTGAAAATTCTGGAACGGGATCCGCGCGACGAGATCCTGCGGGCGTTCGAGCTGTTCGACGAAGGTGGGAAGGGGTACATCGATCTGGAGGATCTGCGGCGCGTGGCGCGGGAGCTGGGCGAGACCGGGCTGGAGGAGGAGGAGCTGCGGGCAATGATCGAGGAGTTTGATTTGGAGGGGGTGGGCGGTGTCACCAAGGAGGCGTTTGTGAGTATTTGTTGGCAGTAGGCCCTCGAATTCTTGGGGCTGGGGGAGTGAGTCTTAAAGTAAAGTGGAAGTGATAGGTTTAGGATATTTGAGGCGAGAGGTTGGTTGGTTGGTCTTGTGAGGCTTCTTGCCTATTGGGATCATGGGTTTGGGTTCAGGCTTTAGAGGAGCACTTCTGCTTGTGTCAACGCTTGGTTGTTGTTGGTGTGGGTGGAACTGTACACCTGTATAGTTTGGCCATATGGTCTCGGAGCTGAAAGGCTGTTGACGTCTTTTTTTTTCCTTTTACTATCGTTTTGGGCATTGGGCAGGCGCCGATTGTATCTTCCTCGTTTGTCGACTTCTCTTGTACTCTCATTGCTGTTTCACTTGGCTAGTTGTCTAAAAGATATCCATCTCAAGCGGCATGAACGTGTTGAACTGAGCTTACATCCTACTAAGGTATACAAGGTTGGACAGAAACCGGTAGTCGAACTAAATTGTAAAGCAATCATATCTATTGACGAGCCTGACTGTACAATGACGATGATAAGCCGGTCAAAATAATAAACAATATGATACCCAGAACATAAGATGCACCCCCAACAGAAAATGAAATAGCCACACATCCAAAGACAAACACCAAAGACAAACACCGAACACCACCCAAACCCAATATGAAAAGAAGCAAGTGTCACAAATATGAGTCTACAATGCTCATCATGCAGCGCTCGTGTACATGCACGTTCTACGTGCGTGGCAGAAAGAAAGCAAAATCATGCATAGTGCCCTTGGGGCGGATATTGCGGGTATTGTGGTCCGGCTGGTCCAGGTCCGGGATACGGCGGCGGAGGCGAGGACAAGCCCTGGTATCCCTGAGCCGGGGCATTGTTCGGCCATTGATTCATTGGCGGAGGCGGAGCCATAGGCCCGTTCCAGGGCCCGTAGGGAGGTCGGGGCGCAGGTCGAGCCATGGGGCGTGGTTGACGACAGCGACGAACCAAGCAGGAAAGCAGGCCAAGGAGCAGCAAGCCTCCCACTGCACAGGCGACACCAATTACGATGGCCTTGTGGTCGTTGATCCACGATTTGACATTTTGTCCCTTGCAGTCTCCGTTGCTGCAGTAGCCGCCACTACCACAAGGAGTTCCATCCAGGAAATTCTGGTTGAATCCCACGCACTGACCACCGAATGAGATTGAGTTGGAGCTGCAAATCAGCTCGCACGAAGAGCTATATGCCGAGCAAGCGTACGTGTTGTTCTCGTGTAGGACGCTGCCCATCACACTGCGGCATTGATAGTCGCGGCTGGTGCATTGGCCACTGGCACACTTCAGGCCAGATCCGCTACTCCCACAACTGGTGCCATCATCTTTGTACGAGTCCGAAGGACATGAGCTGGAGTTGCCGCTGCATGTCTCGGCCAAGTCACATTCGCTCCGGCTGGCCCGGCAAACCGTGCCCGCAGAAGCATATTGGCATGACGAGCAGCAGCTGTCGTTAGAATCATCACAGACGGATCCCGACGTAAACTTGCATGTAGTGGGATTGCAGCACTTGTTGTCGCCGCAGCCAGCTTCACCACCGCAATCACAGTCCTCGCCTTCCTCGACAATTCCGTTCCCGCACTGACTACCTGTATAGGTAGTGACGCCGCGGTTCGCCGAGAGACAGCTCGACTTGACACTGTTACGGCCAATGGCGGAGCAGATATTTCCGATCGTGCACTCTGAAAACGAGCTAATGTCAGTCCCCGTCGTGGGGTTCATGATATACTTGCCGCTGGCATCACATGTCTTGGATGTCAACGGGCAGCATTGCGATGAGGACTCGAGATTTTGCGAACAAGTGTCAGAGTCGCAGTCATGCACCGCACCGAATGTGTGGCCGGTCTCATGGGCGAAAATTTGCCAACCGCCGCCAGAGGAGCGGACGACGACATTGGCACCACTGACGGAGTTGTCGCCGCTAGTAGTCACATCCGCATTGCACAGCTGTCCCAACCAAGACACGCCGACTTCGCTGCCGGTCGGACAGTCACTGAAGAGAGTCCAATACGCGTTGGAGTCACTATGCTGGCCGCGCCACTCGGAGAACAGATTCAAACGGGAGGTGAGGTTACCGCTCGAACAGGGCATGTTCCATGCAGTAGCCGCGGGTGGGTTCTCAGGGCAAGAACTCTCCGAGATAGTCAAATTCCGCAGGCCAATCGAGACATTGAAAGACTTCTCATAAACGCTGGAAGCACTGTTGACTGTGCTAATCACCCATTGCTTCGCTGCAGTCTCATTCTTGAAGGAGCCTGTGAATGAGCAGTCCGTAGCAACTCCGATCAAGGCCACTTGTTTTGTGTTGGGGCAGCCCGAAGTGTCACCTATGGTCGACGCCAAATTCACGGTCCCTGAGTTTCCAGAGACGCTGCCGGTATCCGACTGCCGCTTGCTCAATCCGAACAAGGAATTCATCGACATGACTCCCCAACGATCTGAATCCACATCCATTTGATAGGATGAAAGAACCGGGTGATTTGGATCGACATTGAAGTCCAATTGATCAGCTTGACATGATGTTGATCCCAGCACCGATCGCTTTAGCTCTGTGTGGACGCGATACATATCCGAGTCGCGGTAGACGACCATGTATTCGCCCTTGGTGTCGACAATATCGGCATCCTGCTTGCGTTTCTTCTGGAGGTAGGTCGACTTCAACTCCACGTGGTGGTTGTCCCCATGCACACTGAATACGCCTTCGAAAAGGGGCTGGTCACCGTCATGCTTGAGATAGACTCTAGCCGATCCGACTGGATCCCACATACCCTGACCCCGGCCGATTAGACTCCTTCCCTTGAAGACTTTGTGATCTTGGCGAGAGATGGGTTCCGCTCGTCGAACATTCCCATCGGCATCGAGGTATTGTACATATGCATCGTCCGCCAGAATGTCATGATTCGGCTCCAGTTCGAGCTTGACTCGTTGATTCTTGTCACGGAGGTTGAAGGTGATGTCGAAGTGTGTCAGATGATCAACCTGATGCGAGGGCGTCTGTATTGTCGGGTGGTCTAATGTCGAGATGTGCTGAATGGTGTTGGGTGACTGCGACCGGGCTGCGTTGACAAGTGAGTTAAATTGACACAAATCTCCAGGGGAAATAGAACCAACCTTGCACATCGCAAGCAAAAAGGGATATTGCGCTTGCAATCAACGGGAGGGAGTAAGAGAAGACCCTCATGGCCGCCAACGACTGGACTTCACGGCCAGCAAAACGAGCGGAAAGTGGAATGTAAACGAGTGATTTGCAAAAACAATAGCAGATGACAGCAGCGGTAAGGAGAAGAAGTCAGATCTAATTCCCCCGGAGTCTTTCCAAGCAAAACATCAGGCAGCCGCCAAGCGTGAGACAATGGTTTGGATGATCACTGCGACCCGTTATTAAAGATGGGGGGGCGGGTTTCAAATCCACTCCTGTATCTATGCCAAGGGATCGGTTGTAATTGATTGAAGCGACAGCACAATTTCTTGCTTGGTTGGTTGGCAGACAATGGAGAGATGACGCCGTATGCAGCCAGTGCACAACGAACGGATAAGGGTCTGATATGGTCTGTTACAAGACCCTGTGGCGGGAGAAAGACGATCAGGGTCTTTTCTCTCACTTTCACAGAAGCCGAGGGAGTCTCTCTCTTGGCCCGCAGAGGCGCAGCAGCCTTGGCGGGGGAAATGGCAGGAAGAACAACAACAAAAACGAATGGAATAGTGAAGAGACTGAGGCGGATCCGATCGGATAGAGATCCCTGAGGCCCTCCAAGCACTAGCAGCAGGCCTGACGAACGTCAACAGAAGAAAACAACAAACAGAGAGGGTGAGGAATGATGAAGAATTGAAAGAATGAAAGAATGGAAGATTGACAGGCGGAAAGAAGATGGATTTGTTGACAATGCCAAGCCCCCGCCCGGCCCCCTTCTTTTTCGACTCGGTCTACAGAGTAAGCGCCGGAGGCTGCATTGATGCTTTCAATTCATATCTTATCATTTTTCTCTTTTTATGATGTTGACATCCGGCTATGTCCCTTGGCTGGGGATATCATCTGCAGTCACTGCAAATGTTATAGAAAAACGCTTACAAAATGTTTGAATCATACCTACGAATCAATGCACACATGATGACATCGTCTCCATGGCAATGAATCACTTCCTTATGCTTTAACCCAAGGGATATCAATCCGGAGCTGCGTGATATAGAACATGCGCCTCGCGCGCAAAATGAGGAATCGAGGCACCACAGATATCACAGGCTATGCAGAGCATGCCCTCTTCCTCATCGCTTTCCTCCCACGCCACATCTCCCACAGGATGATCTACATTATGACTGGCCTCAGGACGAAACTCGGCAATGGTTTTCTTTGTCTCTGAGATGGGCACGTCCGCATACTGTGCGTCAGGAAATTCTTTGGTCCCTGTTCTTTGAGTCTGGAACATCTTTCCAATGTCGCGTCCACTGCTCTGCTTCCTATCGCCGGCTCCTTCAACCATGTTCGTCACCGCAACATTCATCAATTGAAGGTCCCAGCCAGATTTCTCCGGGTGCAATTTGCGGAACATGGATAGCAGGGAATCATGCACCAATCGCTCTGCCAGAGCATCGATAATTTCATCCAGGGCAAACACATATGCAGGGAGCGGCTCAGAGCGCGAGGTCCGATGAGCCGGTCGCACACCCTCAGTACCCGAGTTCCGAAGTCGCGTAGACAGTCGCAGTGTCCGAGGACGAGCCAGCCATCGGGTCGAGGACTTCTCCACGGGTTCCAAGCTGTGGACAAGTTGATCGGGCCCTGCATCTACCTCAAGGTCCTGCTCCGTCAGGTCAGTCCGCATGCGACGGAGAAGACTAGCCGTCAAAGAGGCCAATTTCTTGCGAACGTCTTCCAGAGTATTCAGACGCCCATAAGTGTCCTCGATACTGATCTGGGTGGGCACGTCGCCCGCCGGAATAACCGGCGCAGAGTCAACGCCATTTAGCAAGCCCCAGACCCGCGCACCAATATCCCGGGGTGCACCTGGTCCGCCGAGTATACGGTCCAGCAGGGCTGGTCCCATACTGGAACACAGTCGCACGTCGCGAACAGTCTTTGGCTCATCCGCCAGAGGGGGGGTGGCTGAGCTGGCCTGTGCGCCAGCTTTGGTAAGGTAAGCGGTGATTTTCCGAGTCAGCTTGGAGCCCAACCCAGGAATCTTCCGGATCTCATGTCCATCAAGAAAGGTCACCACATTACTCTCCAATGCGCCTGATTTCGCGTCGTACGGCGGAAGAAGGGTGGTCTGGTTGTTCGGTTTATGTGTGTTGCCTACCAGCTTGGCTAGCAATTTGGAGGTTGAGATCCCCACTGTGGCCGTGTAACCCATGTGGAACTCGAGTTGGCCTCGCAGAAAGCCTGCCAAGTGCGAGGCCACGAGCAGCCGCGTGTAGAGCCCTGAAATCTGCCCGTTCGAGCTTAGACTTACAGCCGTTAAATTCAGATCCGCAGGGTAAGTGGACCCGTGCACTTGGGTGGCATTGTAGGAGAAACCCACTGTGGGTTCCTGCCGGTCAAGATGGAAGAACGAGTGTTCCAGGTCATGGCGGTTGAGCAGGTCAGCGTTGTAATCGATCATCTCGGTCACGTCCATGAACACCTATGACCAGGTTAGAGGTGCTACCGGGGGCCCAGTCCGTGGTACTAAAGATAGTGCATGAACCTGTGGAGGTTCGGCCAACATACCTCATCGAAGCCTAGCCGTTCGACCTTGTCCCCCCAGACAAACGATCGCAGATAGAGGAAAAGCCGCTTGGAGGCATCGCGAAAGCGGGTCAGGTCCTCGCCCAGAACAATGACGACGTCCGGGCAGATCTGTTTGGCCTCCCTGATCAGTTGGAGCTTGCGTAGCCCCCTCCGTCGGGCTTCGTAATTACAGGTTACCACAATCTGTTTCTGCTGCACTGCCAACGGCAGCGACTTCAGCACCGGCTGCTCTACCTCAAAGACGGCAGCGTAGAAGCAGTCATAATCCTGCCATGCGAGATGAGGTTAGTCGGTCGTCGAGGTCTATAATCCTACGGAGCCGGAGGAAGCCCGGGCATGGACGTAGGGTCAACTGACAAAGTGCAAGATGATTCGACGATCGTCTCTGGATGGAGCTGTGGCCATGGGCTAACCCAGATTAACGGCCTTTGAGAGTGAGAGTTCGAAGCGCAGTGAACAAGATTGGTGGCAGGCAGCACTGTCGGCCAACCATGCGCTCGATTAATACCTAGTGTGCTGCAGCCTTCCAGTAGCGTGGTGGAGGACACTCCATTCGCTGATAGGCTAGTGCAGCAAATCCGGTTCCTAAGAATAAACAGCAGGATGCAATGAAGGAATGATGGAGACACAGACAGGCACAATGGAGTAGTTGATATCACACCTGGCACAATGCCTGCCTCATAATGAAACTTAGCAAACTTCCAAGGCTGACAGTACGGCGAGTGATGGTCTGATTGGGTGGAGACGGAAGAGGGAGGCTGGGGGCGTGGCTGGCAGATGAGAGGTGGCTGGTGCGCAGTGGACCCTGGCTGACTCAGCTGGTTCTTCTCCCGTGACAGCAGCACTAATCCCTTTTGGGACTTCCCCACAGACTAATCTGCATTCGGCCGAAGCCGCTTAGCTAAGTCCAGCCAAGGAAAGGCTGCAGGAAAGAAGACACTAACTTACAGTCCGTAGGTAGTCACTGCACAATCCATCCATCACTTGCGTATTCCATCCATCCTCTCTCCGCATTCTGGTCGGGACCAGAAGTTGCTAAGAGTCGCCAAGGGCCGTTCCAACATGCCCAAGTGACAGGAACCAGAGTCGGAGTCACTTGGACTCTCGTTTTTGTCTCTCTATCCACGCCGCTATCGCCCGGTCTCCACCCTCACAGTGAGCCCGCCGCGTGTCGTCTACACGCCCGACTGGGCCCGGAATGGACTGGATGGGCCTGTGGAAAAAAAGAAAGAAGAGAAAAAAAATATCAGGTGAAAAAAAGAAAGGAAAAAACTAGTTGGGTTGGCGTGGGATTGACTATATTTAGACTCCTCGATGGCACGATAGCTGTTGCTGATAGGCCGATACGACGTGGACGGCTCTGCTCTGGCTGCGTCTGGACTGTGATTTAATTTCCACAGCGGCTAATCCTTTGCCATCATCGCCGCCACTCCATCTTTGGGTCTGACTCGTTTTCGGTTCTCTGTTGTCATCCAAGACACAACACCAGCAGAAGAATTTTAGGTGGTGAAGATGATGAAACTCGTCGTTGGGTTTCAATCAAGTATTCTACTCAGTCTACTGAGTATCTAGTAATTGACTATGACTGTTGTATAATGTCCATTTCACGGTGACAAGACCGAATATGGGGGATCAACAGATCCATCATATCATGACGAGCACGTACTGCTTGATCGCCGGTGTTCTTAAAATAGGGCCCGTCCAAGCGCCCACCACCAGTAGTTCAGTGTCCACAGTCCACAGTCCACTTGCACTTGCACTTGCACTTGACTGACTGACTGACTGACTGACGATTTTGCCTCTTCTTTTCCGTCACATTATTATTCCTGTAAATTAGGATGGATCTGGTATCTCTCATATGTCTACGCTAAATACAAGAATCTGAATCCAGAACAAATAACAAGACTACTCACAATAACACACATAAGGATAATAATATCTATCTAATCCCACCCTGCATCTAGCCCATCCCCACTCAGTATCACAGCCCAGTGGAAGTCGGTCTGCAGCGCCGCTCATCCATCCATCCATCCATCCACTTGCGGGGCGACGTCGCACTCCTCTTCTTCTTCTCACCCATTTTCTTCTTCCTCTTAACCATCCTTTCCCTCTTTCTTCTTCAACCTCATCTTACATGAACCAGATCTCCATCCTCTCATCTGCAACTCCTGCTCTTGTATCGCAGAGGGGCCCTTGTCGACCATGCTCGCCACCTCCATGACCCCGCAACAGCCTTCCTCCAACATGGCCTGCAGTTTGGCCCCAACGACCAACACCCGGTCGACGATCGCCTCCCGACCCAAACTCACCCTTCAAACATCATCCCTACCCTTGACTTTCGGCACTTCCTCCACGGGCCTGTCGCTCTCACTGGTGGCCGGCTCGACCGCATCCCCCACCGTCCGGAATACCTTCAAGAATGCCTACGACGTGACTGCGCCCGTCTCCGCCACGGCCTCCCCCTCCTCAAAGTTCCCCAGTCACCGGTTCAGCAAGCCCTCATCACCCTACACCACCCACAACCCATACCAACTACCCATGGGGGTGCGCAGCATCCTGCGCAACTCCCCGCTCGAGCCCAGCTGCCGTCGCCGGTCCACCTCGGTGGCTACCAACGGGACGACCGGCGCTCCCGCCACGAGGCGGGTGTTCTTCCCGGCCAAGAAGCAAGTCAGCTACCGCTATCCGTTGGAGGAGGAAATCCAAAATGTCCATTACACTGCGCGCCACTCGGACCTCCACGACGTGGAGGGAGAGCGCTCGAAACCAAACACCAGCACAAGCACACCCAGCGAGGATTCGGATTCCGCCGCCAACAACTCATCATCTTCATCATCATCATCATCATCATCCGACACAAACACCTCTGACGACGAACCCCAACCCACCTTCAAACACAACCTCCTGTCGCCCGTGGAACGGAAGAAGCGAAAGCACCACAAGGCCGAACGGCAGGTCCGCGCGGTCGCCTTGCGAGAGAAGCTGGGGGACATGACACCACAGACGCCGGTGCGCAAACGCGCCAAGCGGCGCTGCGAATGGCGCTGGACGTTAGGACCGTTGGAGAATCGGGACAGTCTCCTACCGCCTCCCATCCCGGAAGAACAGGCGGCAGCACCCGGGGCAACAGCATCGTCCTCGGGATCCGACTCCAGCCCATCCGACCGGGGCTCCCGACCATCATCGACGGAATCATCCCCGTTGTTGAGTGCGACTCCCTCGCACGCGCAATCCAGTCCCAGTTCGTCTGTCGCATTTGAGCTGGAAGGAACCGACGAGTCCATGAAGATCACCACTCACGAACCGCAACGCCCTGCTACCGACCTCTCACGATAACACCCCTACAACCAACCATGATGACCTGCGCTTCCAATCACGAACTCATGCATATAGACGGCAGACGACTTTCTGAAATTTCATTCATTCCGGATCCGGCCCTTCCCGGCTCATTTTTCTTTTACTTTTGTCCGTGGACACGTTATCTTCCTGGATTGTCTAAGACATTTCCAAGGCGGTGGTGCGATGATGTCATCACCAGAACTCCCAGACCGCCCCCCTTTTATATCATACTTTCTATATATATAATTCTTTTTCTTATTTTATATTTCTAATACATACGAACCAATATCCGCACATGCATGCATGCATGCATGGCAATGGCTATTATGACTGTGCAGGATTAATCACAATCGCACCCTTTCTTTCCACTGTACTAAGTATCTGTATAATTTCTTTCCCAACGCTCCCTTTCTTCAACCACAAATGACGGACGGCATGACAGCCAAGTCCGCGATTTAATATAGCAACACTAAGTGGAGACACCATCACCACCACCTACTCCGTGGTGGTCGAAAGAAATGAGACCCGTCGCTTGTATAAATATAGATTTCGCATGCCGGGCAAGTACCGGTAGGTCACGGCGTGCCAATGACGCCCTCCCGCAGGCAGCACCTTTTCTTTTTAGTTTTTGGTTTCTTGGCCAGCAACAAGACCGGTCCTATGTCGTAGAAAAGCCCTTGCTGCGTGCGGCTCTTACTATCGAAACTTTTTCTGGATCACGAGCGGAGCGTACTGTACTGTACTGTACTGTGTTCAACCCACTCAACTGCTGGTGGGAACCCAACCCAACCCACTCCCACTCCCTATCTATGAGTAACACGCCGCTGTGTTTGTGTGTCTGCATGGATCCCAAGTGCAGTGCAGTGCAGGCTGGAAAGAAACTTGGTCTTCGCGTGACACAGCTAGGCTAGAGGGAAAGGGCAGTGCCCGTATCCATCGATGACTGCGTTGGGGTCCGCTGGCTACGATGATCCGGAAATGTGTCTATCTACCTACCTTCCCTATTCTTCTCGTTGCGCTGGACTTTCACCCCCTTGGCATTGGATGAGTTATCCGATCCCGAGTAAAAGTGTTGTGTTGTGTTGTTGCCTGCACATTCGAGATTGATGCTCCCGCCGATAAGTAGTGTGGTTCACCGAGTACTCGCTGCACTGTATCCATGGCATTCTCTATAAATAACTAGCATACATATCTCCTGTATACCCCGGTAGTAACCACCGATAACCTAGTTAAGTTATAGGACTTCCCTGAGGGAAGTGGCACGACCCACCGAGCCCCAGAAAGCGGCGGGACGGAGGTGATGAGATGAAGGTTCAATAGTCCGTTCTTCGGATATGACAGACTTTGAGATCCGGGGGTTGGGGGCTCTCAACGTTGGTGTTCTGTTGTTGGGAACCAAGTACTCTGTAGCGGTATGGTAGATTTACGGTGGTGGGTGCTGTAAGGTAAGGGGGTGGGGAGGTGCTATCACCATTGGGGGTTGGATGTATTAATAGAACTGTTCTGTGGGATGTTGGGTGTGCATGTACCTACAGCCAAGAAGAGTACTTCGAGGTAGGGTTTCATTTGCATGAAGGTTGATCGGTAGATAGGCGGAGATGGTTCTGCTTGGCTACCAATTAGGTACATACTGTATGTAGATGCTTAGTGAGGGATTTATCTACCCCACTAATCACCAAATACATAGAGCCTGGCTATTATCTACACTGCGTATGCCTTCAAGTTATAACCATAGTCGTGTTCTCATTGATTAATACCCATCCCTTAACTCCATACTATACGTGCACAAGTAAATGGTCAACGCAAAAGAAACAAGTAGAGATTGTACAGTACAACCCGTCAATTACCCGTCTCGGTCTCAATGTCCGGTTCCCGACCCGACAAATCCCCCGTGAACTTCATCTTCATTTTCCGTAAAGCATACTTGGTCTCGTCGCGCGCGAACACCGCGTTGCGGACGGGGCGCCACTGCATCATCCCCCGCTGCTGGCGCTGTTCGCTGCGCTGCTCGGCCTTGCGGAGGACCTCGTTGGTGCTGGAGCGACTGGGCCCGCTGCTCGTGCTGGCCGTCGCGGTGGTGTTGGTATAGTTGTCGGACGAGCGACGGAGGTTGTTGTTGACGTCGAAGTTGTCGTCGTTATTGTTGGCAGTACTGCTGCTGTTGCCCAGAGCGCGTTGCTGCTGTTGCGGTTGCAGGGAGTTGTTGATCTCATGGTCCCCGTCGTCATCGGATTCGCTCTCAGAGGAAGAGGAACTGCCTGGGTGAGTCTTGGTATTCTCCTCCGCGTGCATGGTCCCGTAGGCTGTCGCCTCGACGCGCGGGGGGTTGTGCGGATCGTGCGGCGGGGTCTCTCTGCCTGGTTCAGCGACCTGTTTGCCGTACTCGTTGAGGAAGGCACTGGGGTCCTGGCCGAAGGCGCCGCTCCAGTCGTACCCTTGCTTGTCGAGCCAGCGCTTGCGCTCCCGGGGGTCCGCGTGCTTGAGGATGTCGCGGCCATCCAGGAGGGACTGCTCGTGCAACTCTTCCACTTCTTCGGGCACCGAGGCGGAGATGTGCGGCGAGCGCACCCCCTCGGCAATGCACGCTTCCCATGTCTCAAAGGTCTCGCGCGAGTTGCTGTCGACCACGAACCGCTCGTGCGAATCGTCAATGCCCGGCGTGAAGCGGCCGGTGAAGCGCAGGCGGCCGATCTCGTGAAGGTCTTCCAGGCCGGGCGACTTCTTCGCCTCCCAGTTTTGCTCGGTGATGTAGTTCTGCGTGAGCCGCTTGCCGTTCTTGGTCGACCAGATGGGGATGTCGATCTCGGTGCTTTCGTTGTCCACCAGGTGCTGCAGCCAGAAGACGGCGTATCCGGTGGCGTGATGCTTCTTTTGGGCGTGGAATTCGAAGACTACGGGAGAGCGGTAGCGATGCTTGACGGGAAGACGGAGGCTGCGGCGGAATTTCTCATCCGAAAGGTCGAAGCTGAGGTTGTTGTTCTCGTCAACGGAGCAAACGTGCTTGGTGATCTTGCCGCTACTGCCACCGGTGCGGAGCTTGATCTTGCAGCGTTGATTGAAGTTCACAGTGGTGAGCTTCTCGGAGACGAATTCGAAGGTGCCTACGTCCCAGCCTAGCATTTGAGGTGGGAGGCGAGTCTCGACGGAGCGGAACAGAATGGAGATGCGGATGCGTCCGAATCCGATCCCGCCATCGAGAGGGTACCATCTAGTCACTTGCGAGCTGGTTTGCAGGAGGTCAGAGATCTTAAGAGGCACGACGCCCAGGATGGGATCGTGCTGGCGGTAACGCTGGTCACGCACACCGACGGTCACAAATGCGGATCGCCAATCACGAATGAATCGCTCGGTTCCGGCGTTGAAAATGGGCTTGGAGCTCAAGGCTTTGGCGCGCGTGCGGTAGATCTGGAGTTTCTTAGTCAATGGTTTATAGGTGTTTTTCGATGGTCAAAAACATACCAGCTCGTCGTTGAGAATAATCTTGCAATAGCTCGTGGGCAGGTGACTGCCCTCTTCCTCGGTATTGTCGCCATACGGTTTGGCTGGCTCGTACTCGCGACCCTTGCGGTTGCCCTCGCTACCCTTGACATTGTTGATCTCCAGGTTGACGATCTGATGGACGACAATGCTAATGATACCGCTGGGCCACAACGGATCAGGAGGAGTGTGAGTGATGGCGTCCTCCTCCTCGCTGCTAATGACGCCCTTCTCGTCCTGGAATTCCTGAACATCTCTGAATTGCTCGGGAAGGTCCTTCTTCTTGCCGTCGGTGCGCAGCTCAGCCCTGAGTTTCGGTTTGCCGAAAAAGCCCACTTCCCAGTGCAGCTCTCCCGGCATCTCGCTGCCTTCGTTCAGACCCTGTAGTTTGGAAACCTGCGCATACATCTTGCCTGGATGCTGGATCATCTTCCGAATCGGAAGTTCCACCTTGCCGACAATGTCATCGGCAGTCGTGCGGTCCGAGTCCCAGAGTTCAACGCTCAGACTTTCATCCGCCTTGATAAGCTCAGGAGTAACCAGCAAGGCGGCAGTTTCCTCCCAGACTGGGTTCAGGTCGTCTGTTATCACACGGGTGCAGTACATGGGCTTGCCATACTTCGAGAAAGACAGGTTGATATAAGGGTCGCTGCCACCACCGTAGCTGCCACGCCGATCTTGCTTGCTCAGACCGATTGCGCGGTGGATACGCACCCACATGACACCCAAGGCCTGCGTCTCCTTGACGATATCGTCCCCCTTGAGCAGCATGCTAAGATCCATGGTCATAGACTTGGGGGCTGCGAACAGACCGGCGGCTGTGGCAATGGCATAGTTGACAAAGTTGGAGATCAAGGGCAAGTTGAGAATGTTCACTCCTCCTTTGACCATTGGCATACATCCAGCCTTGACGTGTGGGAGGCCAACCAAGCTGAACGTCACGTCCTTCACAAAAGGAGCCTCTGGCATCATCTGAAATCTTGCACGCACAGTGCCCACCAACTCAGTCAATTCCACAAAGACAGGGAACGGCACTCCAAAGAGGCCTTTGACTCCGAGGTAGAACACAATCTGCATGTGCATGTTGCGCGCCTTGGACGAAGTAGTCTGACCACTTGGCTTGGCATGGTAGGCAAAGGATGCTTCGATATTGTAATAGTCGCCACCTTCCTCTGCGGCGGCAGCTTCCTGAGGGTCTTTGTTCTTTACATTCTCCTCGTGCACTTGTTCCTTGAGCTGCTTCACGTGATCGTCGGGCAGTGCGCGAAGACTCAAAATCCGAATCGGATTGTTGCCCTGGTCAATCTCTGCGATGCGGACATTCTCGACCACCCCCGGCGCTGAAGCTTGCATAATGTCTTCGATAGTGTCGGCGACGGGAGATAGCATTTCGGGATTGATCAAACCCCAGAACACCCCAAGGAACGAGTTCAGCCATTCAACGGATTCCGGAAGAAGGTTGGCGGTCGCCTGGTCCTCTCGAGTTAGTATGTCCACTTGACACTATACGGATGCGAACGTTCTCGTACCATTTGGCCCCGGATCTGCTCACTGCTCCATTCCATTTCCCGGCCACTGCGAATCACCTCTTGCACCCACAGCCACACACCGCTCGCGATGCAGAAACTGAGGGGAAGTAGACCCCACAGCGATCCATTGAAGATCCGACCCAGGAAGACAATACCCGCCACTATACCCAGACATAGTCCAATTCCTCGTCGTTCCAGCTGATCGAACATCGGCTTGTAGGTGACCGTAGGGGTGGGGTGGAACAGAACGTTGGTTTTCTCGCCATGGATAGGAACATCGGAGGTGGTGCCCTCTGCGATGGGATCTGGCGGTGCGGTGATATCCTGATTCTCCTTATATTGTGAAAGGCTCTGGTCTGGGGCCGTTTTGACCTCCTGCGCTGGTATCAGTATTTGCATCCATCCTCCGCTGCAATTGGGGTGTTAACTCACAGTTGGTTTTCCGAGGTTGGCATTAGGAACTACGAGCTGTAACAGAAGTTAGAGAGACATTTCCTCACCCTTGCTAACCGTGCAAGGGAGACATACCTTAGGATCTTTCACCGCATCCATTGAGTCTTCATCCAAGTCTTCCACCTCGATTTCCTTGCCCGTGGTAGGATCGGTAACCATGCGCGTCTTTCCGGTGGTCTCCCGGGGTTTGTGAGGCATCTCCTGGTTCTGAGCCTCGCGCTCCCGCTTCCTGGCCGCCAGGGTTTCTTCATGAGCCTTGCGTTCCTGCTTGTCATGCTCCAAACGGTCCATGAAATGGCTGATGGTCGGGACCGGGTTGCCCCCGCTCCAGTGTTCTCCCATGCGATGGGTTTTGGGAGATTCCCTCCCGCTGGTAGCCTGGGCCATGGTCGCGTGTCTTGCTTTTGCTCTTTGTGTGCTCTATTGTATGGAAGCGCGGATCAATCAGGAATTGTGGATGAGATAAGAGGAGGGTGGTTCCAGGCTATCATCCCCTAGCTTATTCCAGCTACGACCTGTGGGTGATTGAACCTAGAGTAGAGGAGATATAGCGTCGAAATGCAATGAGGAAGAGAAACCAAGGTAAATTCAACGAAGAGTAGCAATCGACGGTGGTGAAGAGGTGAAGAGGTGAAGTCACCTTCGTGCTGCACTACGTCATAGTGGAGAGAAGCAGCCAAGGCCGATCAGCCAATCGATGGGCGACGCGTCCGGGCATATGCTGGATATTTTGGGGAAGACCAGCCTTACTGCAGTGCAGTGCCCACCTTCCCGGGGGGGATCCAGATCAGTCTCCATTCACTGTGGTGACTGGTGGTGGTAGTGATTGACAGCTCTCTACTCCGTACCTTGGTTGTTTACCTGGAAGTGTCTCTCTTGCTCCGTCATGGCTCTCGGCGGAAGGCTGGGCTTGGCGCGAGAGCGGACAGCCTCCGGTCGAGTAGTAGAGAACCTTTGAGGAGTGAGTTGATTAGAACTCATGGTACTACGAGATTGAGAGCGCACTGAGGTCTCATGCGCTGCTATACTCGGATACTGGTTATAGAATATAGGTATAGACCATCGAGAGACGATAGGAAATCGACGAGGATGCCTCTGCTCGAGCATTATTGGCATTATTGTCCCTTATTGTCCCGGACAGACAACCAGACAACATGATGTCACTTCCCGCTCGCTCTCTCTGTGCTGACATCGGATCAACATCATTTCCACCATCTCTGTCGACCCATTGCATGCACGGATTGGTGGCTTGGTATTGCCTGGCATTTGGATCATGGAGTGTGGTGAGTCTAGTGCAAGGATGAGTGCGTCTACATGCGAGTGCCACAGCCGACGGGTGGTTGCATGCTGATTGCCAGTATCAGCGTAGAAAGCGGCTATCATTATGGCAATTTCGGATCATTTAACACTTGCTCGTTCTAAGCCTTACAGATATTGTCATGCCTCGTAGATATTGTTGAGAAGAGCTGGGTCGACGCTGTTGCATCTCCGCGCGACCAGTAGGATGGTACTAATATTCCGTGTTGACAAGCTCTTGGCCATGGTTCTAGATTCTCTGCGGCTTCAAACCCCTCCATAGAACATGTCTATGTCAGGTTGATGCTCATCAACGCCTGCAGGCCAGTTCTTCGTATTGTTGGTCGAGACCGGGGAAGGCGGCCGAGTGAGACGGGCTCCACCGCCCGCCAATGAGACTGCCGCTTCTGCGGCGCCGACGTGACCTCTCGGCTTCCATCATCATTCAACTTCAACCAACGATTTGGTATACGCCAGTCTCGACTCGCTCTTGGGTTTACATTCCTACCCCAGGGTACCAGGACTACTACGACTGTATACGAGAACTAAGACAATCTGACACATCCTCATTGAGTCAAACGGACGAACGGCCAAACCGGATAGCAAACGCTCAACGATCCATCACCCACAAAAACAACAACCATCATCATCACCACCACCACCACCACACCTCCTATTTGCGGTGTTTCAGCCCGTCTCAAAATGTCCTCCGCAGCCGAGGAGTCCCCGGCTCAGCGAGCTGCTCGCCTGCGCCGTGAGCGTCGCGAAGCCAAGATCAAGGAAGGAGGTGCCGCTCGTCTCGAGAAGATCACCAACTTGAGTGGACGGCCCCCGGCCAGCGGTATGTCGCTGTTTACCACCGCCACGCCCTACCCATGGTTATCAACACACAGGCGAAGGACATAGCTGAGCTGACTCTTCTCAGTCCATGAGGTACCCTCACCATCGCCCAGCCCGCAACCCGAATTCCTATCACAACACACAGCACCGCCGCCACCAGCGCCAGTCTTTCCGACCACAGCCCCAACCCCGGCCCAATCCCAAACCAACCCTCCCACCTTCCCCGACCACTCCCAGGCGGAACCCGAACTCGACCCCGAGACCCTCCAAGCCCAACAAGAACTCTTCCGTGCTCTGCTCCGCCAACCGGCGCCCTCGCCCAACCCACAACAGCAACTCCGCGGTCCCGGCGGCGCTGCCGCCCCCAACCCAGCCGGCGACCTGCTCGGCCTCGACGCGCAAGACCCGACGCTCAAACTGCTCAACTCCCTCATGGCCTCCAGCTCCGGCGGCGGCGGCAGCGGCAACCCGCTCGAGAACATCAACCTGGCGGACCTCGGCCTCGGCGACGGCAAGGAGTCGTCCACCGACCTGCTCACCAACCTGGGCCTGCCGCCGTTCCTGGCCAACCTGATCGGCAACGCCATGCGCAAGAAGACGGACGCGGAGAAGCGCGAGATCATGGTCTGGAAGGTGGTTCATTTGGTCTTCGCCGCCGTCGCGGGGCTGTACCTGCTCTTCGTGCTGGGGTCGGCCGTGAGCGTGTACGGGCGGGCGCCGCCGGCGCCGGCGACGGCCCAGGATCCGTTCACGGTGTTCATGACGGGGGAGGTGGTGTTGACTGGGGCGCGGGCGCTGTTGCGGTCGCGGGAGCAGGGGGGCGGGGTCGGGTTGGGGATGGGGGTGCAGCTGGTGCGGGATGTGATGCGGGACGGGAGCTTGGTGGTGTTTTTATTTGGGCTGGCGTCGTGGTGGTATGGAGAGAGATTGGTCTGAATTGCTTGTTTGTGGCAGAAGACGTTCTGGGATATAGGCTAGAATGACTAGAATTGTGGATTGTCTGTATACACGTGTGTGATCACTTCAATGGACAGTGAGTGTCGTGCACCCTGGTCGAATCGAAGCCATAAGCCATATGAGAGCACTGCTACTGCCACAGACCGGTCTTGCGAGCGGCTACTCCCCCAACCACGCTGTCCACCACTGCCTACTGACCGATAAGTTAGTGTAGCCCATGTCTCCGACACTAGCTGCTTAGTGCTCATACCAGGCTCACTGTATAAAGGAGTACGGAGTAATACAATTGCATCCCCAGGACCCGAACCTCCAACGGTCCACCCACTCACCCACCCACCAGCAACCAAGTAATCTAATCTAAACTTCGGTCCCCCCCCCCCCTTTCCCGCAGGCAAATCCAACGCAGAACTTATTGATCCTGCACCGACCCCCATCAAACCAATCCTTAGACCTGACCACGTGCATCTCCCCTTACTGCAATTTGCATGCAGGCTAGAGCATGCACATTCCACTCTGAATCTTAGAAACTCCCAGACTAGTACAGTACACCCACCCCAGGAGTCCTGGGCAGTGGACAGTGGACAATGGATGGTAGGTGCCTAGGCTCTCAACAGCGGCAGGAGATACTCGTAAGACAATCAAACTACCTAGTAAAACCCTAGACTACGTAGACTACTGTAGCCAACACACACACACACACACAAACCCACTCCTCCCGCCCCGCCCATGGGGATATCCAGCCAGCTCCGTCAATTGGAACTGGAACACACATTGGCTACGCGCCTCCGAGCACACACACCCTAACAACCTCCAACCCCGCCCTCAGGCCTTGAACCAGATCCGCCCGCCCACCAACCGAAAGCAACCCGGCCGGTGGCCAGTGGGGAGCCCGAGCCTCGAGCGCAGTGCCTTTCACGCTTCGGCTGTGGCCACCGGACTAGACAACCTACACAGCCGGTCGCGGATTCGCGAGGAGGGGGCGTATCAAGATGATCGTAAGGTCAAGACATGCTCCGTACTTAGTCTGGTACTGACTTTCATAGTACTATGGTGAGCGGAAGCGGATGGTAACTGAAGTTACGTAGGAGACGCGGAACTTGGTGAGCTGCCTACGGATTAGCACGCATAGATATAGATCGGGACTTGGCCGAAGCAGGCAGGTCCTTTCTCGGGCCCGGGACGGTCGTCAGCGGGAAACGGGGCCTTTCGTTGAGGGAGATTCTGACGTGGCGTGGCATGGTTTGGGGGTTTCTGTCAGATTGGCTTGTCTCCTTTCATTAATATTGTGGGAGTCCGTGCTGGGACTGAGGAGGTGGCGATCATTTCGGTTGTTGATTAGACTAAGTAACTTACGCAGTGGTTGGGGAGTTAGTGGTTTCCGGTGGAGGATTTAGCCATGCATAACTGCTGCTCCACTGCTCATACCGAAGCAAGCACTAAGTTACAGTTGATAAGCAGTAGTAAAGCGGTCTACATCTAAGAGCGTGGCCAGGAAGAAAGAAGTATACGGTACTGTACGAAGTCGACCTTTTTCGAGGACCACACCCCAACTGCTGCGTGGTCTAGTTGCTGGTAGTCCATCGGGCCAGAGGGGAGACGCTGTCAAGCTTGCCTCCAACCATTTGCCCACCTCATTGATCTAGGGCTGTCAAAAATGTAATAAGGTATGGGTGGAACTGCTCTGGTGCAGGAAGTAAGTTAACACTCAACGTTGCCGTAAATGCCAACTTCAATGCCATTGCCATTGCTTATCCAAATCAAACCGGTGCTGCCGCTTTAAATGTGAGCGAAACTGTGGAGAGAGAATCCTATTCCTGGCGCCCTGGAGCACACGGATCCGTGCCCAGGGCACACGCACCTGGAAAACTCCGGTCGCTCCCGAAGGGCCCCGGCCGGGCTGGCTCGCTGCAGTTGTCTAAACCGTGCGCAGCTAGTAGTTCTAGGATACAATACATACAACATAAACCCAGCCATGGAATGTAAGGCGTGAGTTGCCAACAAGGGCCTTGAATTTGCTCTCCTGCTCTCAGTTCCGGCTGCAAAATGCGTTCAGCGCTCTGGCAATTGTCTAGCGGCGCTTCAATCAACGAACTGATGGACTAGTCGTGATGAGATGGTTAAGGATATGTCGTTCCCTTGGCGGGTTACGAGTATCGAATTTGTGATATAATAGACTACCTCCCCCTCCCAACCGCTCACCACTCACTATGTTCGCATGATCTGAATATAAATCCCGCATTGGTGGCTTACAATAGAGCAATCTGTGATTCAAAAAGTAGAAGCCTACGCCAAGCCTGTCAGGAAAGTATCATAGTATAGAAGCAGAGCTTCGGGCTGCAGCATTGTTGTCCTGCACATGTAAACCCCGCTGGAAGTTTAAGTGAGCTAAGTTAGAATCCCAGGATAGACTGAATTCATCTGACTATCTAGCTCTAAGCAGCAAAAGAGCAAAGAGGTCGTCCAAAGGCGCTATAGCAAAAACAGGAGTCTGATCTGACGAAATCCATCGCTCCTAAGCCTCATCCCAGTATATCGAAGCACCGAAAAGTCAATCTCCATAAATCGGCAACTACAAATAATCCCTTGTCCGCTCCTCACACCACTCCCAGAACTCCCTCGCCCGCCCGGAGCCCCCCTCCTCCTCCGCCGCCAGATGCCGGGCCAAGCCCGGCGCCACCCCCGGATGGATGCGGCCCCAGGGGATCACATACGCGCCGTTGTTTTCGGGGCGGTCGAGCTCCTCGGCGAGCGCCGCGTACAGCACCGTGGTCGCCGCCAGCGCCGGCTTGTGCAGCAGCGGCCACGAGAGCAGCTTCATCCACCGCGCGTTGCGGAGCAGGTTCGTATTGGCGGCCCCGGGGTTCTGGGCGACGCTGACCAGCGGCGAGGAGGCCGAGGCTGAGACCGAGCCGCTCCCGTAGCGACGTGCGAACTCCACGCTGAGGAACCAATTGCCCAATTTGGAGGTCACGTAGTTCCGGACGGCATCGCGCGGCGGGTGCTGCAGCTCTGAGAGCACGATGCCTTCCGGGGGCGCGGAGAGTTCGGCGACTTGGCTGCTGGTCCAGACGACGCGGGGGGCGATTGGTTTCGAGGGGGAGTCGGAGCTTGCAGCAGCAGCAGCAGCAGCAGCAGCAGCCTTAAGGTGCGGAAGGAGGAGCTGGGTGAAGAGAAACGGGCCCAGGCAGTTGGTCGCGAGTTGGAGCTCGATCCCTTGGGCTGAAACGCTGCCCAGCGGCGGCTGCGAGACCCCGGCATTGTTGATCAACAGGTCCAGTCGGGTTTCTCGGGCGGCAAAGGTTTCGACGGCGGATTTGATGGTGGTCAGATCGTCGAGATGGAGCGAGAGGTAGTGCAATTGGCCTTTCGTCGTAGTTGTAGCCGTAGCTTGGATTTGGTCGATGGCGGCCTGGGCTTGGGATTCCGATCGGCCCGCTATGTAAACCGTGGCTCCTTTGCTGTATAGCATGTTCACGAGTTCCAACCCAATCCCTGAGGAACCACCGGTCACGATGATGATTTTTCCTTGCTGCGAGGGCACGTCGGCCAGGGTGAAGGTCGGGCGTGGGGGGAAGAATTGCGAGAATTGGGCCCCCATCTTGTTTTCTTGTTTTGATGAGATATGATATGGGTTTCTTTGATGCGATTTGTAGATAAAATAAAGAAAGAGATGGCCAGGACAGTAATGCAGTGTGTAAAAAAGAGAGTGCGTTAAAGTAGATAGTTTGGTTCAGCGACGGGGGAGCGACTAGGGTTTATGTACTATTGACTTCCTCCCTCCCCCAGTAAACTACTAGTAGTACCCTCACTAGTACGGAAATTAGCGGAGATTACCTTAGTACCATATGATTCTTTGTTCGTTCAAGCTTTCACCTCCCCCTCCCCTTTCCGACATCCAATATTAACATTCCACATCACAATTTGATAACATTCACTCGGATGTATGACTATCCCCATCCCCAATTTGATCTATACCTGGTACCGCGGACAGTAGATACTCCAGACCAAATTCCCCACGTGACTGTGACGCACCGCCTCCAGGTATGCCAGCGTGTCGCGCGACAGATGCAACTGGCGGCGCGCCGCCTCGACGATCCCATCGAACTCGGCGATGTAGCGCCGGATCTCGGCCTCACACACCGCCAGGGCGGCCGCCTCGGACCGGCGATTCCCATGGGCGTCGCCCTCCTGCATGATGACCCACACGGCGTTGAAGACATAATCCACGCCCGCCAGCTCGGCGTCCGCCCGCTCCTTCTTCCACGAAAAGAGATCGTTGGTCAGGCTGATCGCCGCGTATCCCGGCCGGGCCAGCTTCATGCAGACCTCCAGCTCCTCGTCCGGGATCGTCAGCCCCATCCCGAAGGTCAACGTGCCGAACCAGATCCTGCATGTTTTTATCCCCGGTGTTAGTTGCATACATACGTGCACACACAGAGAGAGAGATGAAGGGGTGGTCTGCTCAACTTACAGCTCCCCTGCATCGATAATCCGCATGGGTAAGTACTCGGCCAGCGTTTGGGCGGGACGGACGCGACTGCGCGACGCCAGCTGGAGGAAGGTCGACCACGCCTTCATGGAGGTGACGGCCCGCGGCTTGTCGATGGTGAGCATCTCCTGGAAGACTTGCGCCTGCAGCGCGTTCGCTCGCGAGGCTGTTGTTTCTGTGGTTGTGGTGGAGGAGGAGGAGGAGGAGGAGGATGCTGTTGCGGAGGATGGGGATGGCTGCTCTCTTTGGTCGACACCAAATGAATCGACCATCTCATTCGATCGGGTAGGATCCTGATGGGAGCCGTGCATTCTTTAGTCTCTCTTGGCTCTCTGCTCCGCACTGCTTGGGGGAGCCGGTGGACATACGCGGTCATGGTCGATCAGCTTCTCCATTTCATCTAATCACGACTGCTATCAGTATGCGAATCGTGTAAAAGCGAGACGGAGGCAGGAATGCGGGAGGGAGCTTACCATCGTAGAGGAAAGCGAACTCATTCGCATAGGAGATTACCTCGAGACGCTCCGGCAGACACTCGGGGACGGTCACCTGCATGAAGCTGTACCGGGGGCCCAGTCCGCCGTGGTAGCGGTCAATGGGCCCGACGAGCTGGTTCCAGTCGGCCTGAGCCCGCAGCGCGCCTTTGGTCTCTCGGTACCCATCCCGGTGCACGCGCAGGGGGATTCCGTTCGCCAACCCACGGTCGTCGTAGGCATTGGGCTCCTCTAAGTATGAAAACTGATACTTCATCCTGGACGGGGACACAAAGAAACCGAAAAAAGGAGTTTGTAGGGCTTGCTGTGTGAGAGATAGGCTGAGGGGCAGTTCCGGCTTCTATATCTATACTATAAGAGGGGCGAAATTGGTCTGAATGGCAATGACAGACAAGGACATACACTCACAGAGAGAGGACCTTCGCTTGGCCAGAATATGGAAGGATACCCCTCAATTGCCGTTTTATGTCCTCCGTCTCCTCACCAGATGGCCAGCAGCAGCTGCAGCATCAGTATGAGCCTCATCCCCCCTCCTTTCCCCTGGGGGCCGGATATCTTGTTCGATCAGACAAAAGTCCACGGGTATTGTAGGATAGTCCACACATCTCCTTCAGTCACGATGTCAGGCCATAGTCACGGCTGTTGATATCCGTAAGGACAGTGTACACGGCCACCCGCACCTGGGCAAGCTATCAGTATCTTTCAAACCAGGAAAACCGGGCTGGATTGCGTGTTTGTTGGTATACAAGGCTTACAGCGGGTGAGGACGAGAGGACGCCTTGTGCAAAACGTACAGTACCGTACAGTACATGCTGTCCAGTACCACATCTGTTACATCCGTACTGTATAGTACATAACTTCGAAAAAAACTACAAGTACTGTATGTACTTATAGTAGAGTAGAGCCGCCACAGCCACCCAAGCGTTATGCAGTAAGCGAAGCAAAAGTCGGTCCCGTCCTTCCCGGAGATCGATAGGGTAGGTAAGTGAGGTGCTGTACTACTGGCATGTTACAAGCTTAACTACGGACAACAGCACTGCCGCATGCATGAATCTCAATATCCCGTCCGTAGTCCGTCTTTGTCCCGCAGTCCAAGACGGGAAGGAAGTTCGACCGTGTGCAGTATGCAGTAAAGATTTGAAAAGTAAGCACTAGACAGGACTGACCACCTACGCAGTTCCGTTTATTCAGTAGATGGATGGATAAGGTAAGCACTAGAGATGACCATAGTGGGGACGAAGTACTAAGTAACTTAGCCAGCGTGTTCATTGTTGTTGTTTATTCCACTTATTCCAAGTCATATCTTATCCGTCCCGTCCCGTGAACTGTGCACCACTGCAGTGCCGCGCTAAGCAACAGCAACAGCAACAGCACCAATGCCAACAGAACTTCGGCCCCCAATCACCGGCAGGATTTTGTCTCGCTTAGCTGGTGGCTTGACTGTGGATTGGTCGATATTCACAAAAATGTCTTTCCTTTTGGCCCCCAATGTAGCTCTGGACCATAGGATCTGTCATTAATGATCCCTGCTTTGGCTGGACCTGCACTTTGGACTTATTGATCAACTGCCTGTTTAGTAGTTACCGGTATGTATATGGCCCCATTTATCGCGATAAGGCAACCCCTCCCCCGGAGGATTTTAGGGAAGAGAATTCTAATCATCCTGCTTTAAGATTACTCAGTATAAGAAAACGAAAACGAAACAAGAAGCAAAGAAAGATAGCATAGACAAGTGATACAAGTTCTACAATCTCTTCAAGTTACTCCCCATTCCCGTAACTCTCCGTCTCTCCATGGCGCCTGTTCTTAAGAGGGATTGGTATGAGCGCTGAAGCATCTAGAGCGATTATCCTGCTGCACTAAGCAACATACATTGGACCTGCTGTACTGTATATCTCCCGATAAGTTACATTCTGTACCTCGATTCTTGCCTTGTATTTCGTTCATCTGCAAGTATGGCATTTGCCATTGCCCCACTACGGTACTATTGCCGCAGCAAGGCTCACTGTTACTATAGCCGCATGCACTATTAATCACGTACCCAGGGGGTTTGGGGGGCAAAGGGACCGCCTTACCCCGCTTACTGCATCAATTTGGTTGGTCTTTAGGAACATTCTTCCAAAACATGTTAGCTAAGTGACATCTGGACTACTCGATCCGGTTACAGTGTGTCTTTCATCAAGGGTGGGCTGTGTCTTCCGGGTATTAGTGGTCCCCGCTGGAGTTACTATAATAGTCTAGATCCTTCAGTGATCCTTTGAACTTGTATGCAGACTTGTGCAGTAACCCCATCCTTTGCAGCGCTTAAAACTAATAAACAAACACAACCAGTGACAGTAACCCATCCCCGAGGATATTTCAATTGCCCTGTGCATTGATGCACTGCATTAAATGGGGGCTGCGGTCTGAAGGGTACTCTAGCTTCCATTTGCCGGGTTACCCGGATTGAACTGTAGTATATTGCGAATTTTCGGACTCGATGATGATGGTTAGAATACAGAATCAGCGCGAACATAGCGGGAAATCCAAAGGAGACAGAAAATAAGAACCGAAAAGAAAACAGCAGCAAAGAAAAAAAAAAAAGAATGCCGAACATCCAACGCAATCAACGAATCAAAGCCCTCACGCCTTTAGTCGTGACCTTGGGGAGCGGGATCATGAAATCGTGGGCCTGGATCACATCCGTCTCATCGGTCTCGTACAGCTCCAACTTGGGGCCGTTCGGCCGGTACAAAACGGCCAGGATGAGAGACATCTCGGCCATTGCCAAGCTTCTGATGTATTAGCTTCGAGCCTCTTGTTGGGATGCCAGGGGAGGGGAAATAAACGTACTTTTGACCGAGGCAGTTGCGCGATCCGCGGCAAAATGGCACATACTGTTGTATCATGGCCGGGGTGACATTCTCGACCCAGCGCTCGGGACGGAAGGTCTTGGGCTCTGGGTAGACGGCGGGGTCGGAGTGCATGAAGTAGGCGGACATCCCTACGGGAGTCTGAGACATGGTAGGGTGCTTCTGTTAGCAGTGCAGAGAAGAATGGAATTTGATCGAGACCAGAACGTACCCCAATGGGAATTGTGTAGTCCTTGTACTGAATGGGCAGGTCGGGCGAGATGCGCGGTAACCGGTGCATGACGCCGTAACTGAGGCGCAGGGACTCCTTGATGATGGCCTGCAGGTACGGGAGACGCTCCAGCTCCGCCCAGCTGGGGACCCGGTCGGGCCACTCCGCCATCGGCTCGCGCAGCTCGTCCTGCAGCCGCGCCTTGATGGCCGGGTTGGAGAGGATGTAGTAGGAGGCGAAGCCGATGGTGCGCGCCGTGCTGGCCGTCCCGCCGCCCAGCAGCACCTGCGCCTCCTTGGCCAACCGCTCGGGCGACCGTTCGGAGTCCGGCATATCGCTGTCCGCGACGTGGTGGAAGAGCGAGGCGCTGCTGTATCCTTGCTGTTTCAGAGACTCCTTGTTGTTGAGGATCCGCTCGATGTTGCGGAGCGCGACCTGCATCGGCGAACATGTTAACTTATATTGAAGCAAGGCAGGGGCAATTGGGGCAGGACTTACGGCTTTGAACGTGTTGAAGACTTGCCCCTGTGGGAAGGCCTTGAGCAGGAAACTCTCTGGGATAAAGCTCACGAGCCTGTCATGCATCGCTAGGTCAGCGGCAGACACTCTTCCGCAAATAAATCTTCGCTAGACACTTACTGCACAATCCACGGAAAGCCGGTAAACAGCGGGATCGACCGCACGAGGTTGTGAATGAGATTATACCTGCAACCAATTCGGATCAGTCACCGAAAATCACACGTTCAGAAGAGCGGCTCTACCAGTCCGGTGCAAACAAGGGATCATCCAGGAACTCGTTGCCAGCATCCTCGCGGTCCAAGCAGATACGCCCAATGATGTCGCCCGAGAAGGCGGAGAACGCATGATCCAGTCGGATCACCGTGTGCGTGCCCTCGTATTCGCGCAGGCGTGCCTCGAGCTTGAGGGCGACTTCCGCCAGCATATCCTGCAGCCGGGTGATCCCCATACGAGAGAAGAAAGGCTCGAGGGGCTTTCTGCGCTTGCGGTGCAGGTTGTGGTCCACAGTCAAAAGATGCGAGCCTAGAATTCATTAGACTCGGCCTGGAAGGGAATTGCATTTGAAAATACAGAACGGCATGCATACCGTCGAAGTCAATGCCTTTGCAGAACACGTCGTAGTGGCTCGTGCGGCGCTTGCTCTCAGTGACATAGATCTCATTGTAGAACTCGGGATCATGAATAGACAGTTCGTCGGGGTTGATGCGCACAATGGGTCCTGGACAGGAAGAGTTCTCTCAGCACAAAATTCTCTTTTTGCCGCGGGGTGCTGCATCCGAGGGGACCCCGCAAACACTGCACATACCATAGACTTGATGCAACCGCTCGATCTCAAAGATATATTTGCCTTGTTTCCAATAATCAAAGTAGAACTCATACCAGCCGCTGATGGCGGCAAGTTTGGGCCCGGGAAACCTGGCCAGTGGAGAGAAGTACAGTCTGTAGATCGCGATGTATCCCCAGTACGTGAGGACCAGAGCGGCCGCAGCGGCCAGGGTCACTGGTGTACTCGCGATGATTGCCATTGAGTCAATAGAAAGATGAACTTGAACACTTAGAGCAGCGAGCCACATGGAATGTCTCGGTCACGATTGCTATATAAGAGGGCTTCCCGCAGCCATGCGGCTCTCGGGCATCGCTGGTGCGAAAAGCACCATCATCCTCATTGCATACGCAGAGTGGGTCGTGCAGGAAGCAAGACCCGTTGAGTCTCATCTAACGAACCAGGCAACAGGCAATGATTCTGTCCCCAATCATTAGCGGGATCACTTGGCTATCGTTTGTGCTCGAAGGAAGCGGCGGAGGGAATGGGAAGGATTGAGTCAGTGCTTAGGGATGGATGCCAGGCACAGTAAGCACTAAAGAAATGGGTGAGTATAGTACCTAGGGTGCCTACAGTACCATTGTACATTACGTTACATTACAGTGTAATACAGTACAGTGTATAGTAGAGACCGAGTTTTGCGAGTGGGTATTACAGAAGGTCAAGAAAGCTTGTGATGTGGCTGTTTAAAACAATTTATCAACGCTAGCTACTAGGTAGATGTTACTATACGGTACATCCGCAATCAGCCCTAACTGGGGGCGAAGGCGGATATGAACCTCCAAGAGCCTTGAACCCGTTATGAAGTACTAGACTAAGTACAGTACCTCAACTGGTACCTAGTACTCCGTAGTTACTATAACTAACGGTAACCACTAAGATAGAACTCAATTACCAACTACTTGGTAGTCTAACTACCTGCTAAGCTGCTAGGTAACTTATGTCGAACCTCAACCAAACCCTTTCCTCCCTCCCGCTCCCCTCCCGCCCCCAGCCCCACTGAATCATCATCAGGGGCCAGCCACTCGCACTCGCACCCACAAGGGTCGCTTTTCCACCAACAAGAACGTGCGTAGTTCCTCCCATTGCAATCGTTTCCCCTCCACAGCCTCGAAATCAAAGGTTACCAGGAGTTTGGCAAGAATTAGTCTCATTTCCGCCCAGGCCAGGTGCTGTCCCAAGCAGTTTCGTGGCCCCATACTGAACGGCTGCACGGCCCGGCGGTCATCATGGTGAAAAGGTGAGTCCGGATTGGACGAGGCATCTGCAAGCCAGCGCTCGGGGCAGAAGGAGGTAGCGGCATGAAAGCGGGATGGATCACGGTTCAGGGTGTAAGCTTGGAGAGAGACCGAAGTCTGGATGTGATCTGGTTTTAGCCCCCCCGCGCTTGTATGTAATGCGAGTTTGCGAAAGAAATAGAATGCGACTTACACCCTCGGGTAACCAGGTACCACACACCGAGTCTCCACCGGATGGCACTTGACGGGGCAACATCCACGGCACGGGCGGACAAAGCCGGAGCCCCTCTTCAATGACCGCGGTGAGATATGGGAGCTCCGTAGCCGCTGCCAGGCTGATCTCCATGCTAGACTGGAAATTCCCTCGAATTTCGCTAACCAGGCGCCCCATGATCTTCGGATTGTTCACCAAATAGGCTAGAATCCCCGTCAGCACGGTCGCAGTAGTCTCACTGCCGGTAGTCGTCAGGATCATGAAGGTCGCGTTGAGCTCCCCGCGCGGGAAAACCACTTGGCCGCTGTCTTTGTCGATGAGATGAGACATAATATCCGGTCGCTGAAGCTCCCAACTGAGCCGCCGATCGACCTTGTCCACAATCTGCTGGTAATGGCGTTGGCCCTTCTCCGCCAGGGATTTGGGGATACATTTCATCAGGAGCCACTCCAGCAGTGGGTAATACCGTGCCGCTGCAACAACGGAGGCAGCCTTGACACTGTTGAACAGCAGCGCAATCCAGGGATGATACTTGGAGTCTTGTAGGCAGTTAAAGGACTCGCCAAAGCCCAGGTCACCAAAGATATCAAACGTAGTGAAATTAAACCAGGGAGCTATGTCAATCTGGGCACCGGCCTTACCACCATCAGCAGCTTCCACCTGTTCTCGGATCCGTGCAACAAGAAGCGAGACGAACTTCTGCAGCACCTCCTCTTGGGTCCGGAGGGCACGCTGGGTGAAAGCTGGCGCTAACAGCCTTCGCATCGCTGCATGCTTGTCTGGGCTGATCGCACTCAAGAGGGAATCAGGCTGACCAGGCTGTCTGCGCCACCAGACCGGATCCTTGAGAAACTGTCGATCAGGTGGCCGGCTAGCATAGATAGCGGTCCAGCCCTCACCACTGGCAATGCTGACCTCGTCGGGCGCGGTCCGCACAACAGGGCCGTACTTACGATGCAGTTTCTCAAAGTCATGGACAATCGTGCCTCGGAGCAATCCCCAAATGAATGGCAGACGGGTGGCTGCCCAGCTGGTTGGTCCCGGAACATGTTTCAATGGGCTGAAGAAAATGTTGTAAAGGACACGGCTAATCGGATACTGGTATATGGTGGAAAGTCTTGGTTAATGAGGGCCCACCAAAGACAAAAACCAGAAGCGGGGAGGAGGGGGCATGAATGCATACAACCAACAGCAGGGAAATCACTATCTTCAAGAAACTACCAGTCATGATGGGCCGAGATAATTCTTGGTAGCTTAGTGAGTGGTGGGAGGAGAATTGGGGAATCATCTACTTAGGCAGAAGACGGACAGACAAACTAAATACCAGTACGGGCAGCACGAGCAGTGGGCAGGCAGGAGAGGAGGACTGCGGCACGGAACGATCCTCGCTAAGTTGCCCAGTGGTGATTCAACCCTGGCCACTGAGTTGTACAATACAGTACAGTACCATACATATCTCCAGTGCTCAAGTAATAACGGGTCAAACAACAGGCGACAATCATGCGCACCGCACTCTACAGTGTACTGTACCTTTGCATTCACTTGCAGTCTCACCTGCAGTCTCACTTGCATACTGCCCATCACTATCTCCCAATCAGCACTTCATGGCCCCCAACCTTGAACTTGGAAGACGACTAACACTCCCTCTTTGGTTTGCTTGCCACCATTCGAGTATTTCCCCTCCCCCTCCCACTCCAGCCCCCAAGGGCCAAATCTTCCCCCATCTTGTAGATACCGAGTAGCAACTTAGAAACCTCACCAGCATGGTCTGCCTTGCTGATCTTTTCAAGCTGTGCATCGACAATATATAACCTTGATCAACAAGAAACCCTCGTCTCAGTCCCCTTGTATCTCTTACCCCCCTCCCCCAAGACACACTTGCATCATGGCTACTCAGTGGATTGGTGTATTACAGCCTCCAGATGGAGAAGAGTCCAACCTTATCGATCCTGTAAACCAGCTGGGCAACAACATCGCGCTCCACACGGTATGCCTGACGCTGGCCACCGCTGGCGTTGCGATCCGAATCTATACCCGAGTTGGGATTCTCAAGTCGAAGCTTGGGCTGGATGACTGTAAGTCACCGGACGATGGCTCTCTCTGAGCTGATACTGACTCACAATTGACAGACTTTGTGATCTTGTCTTGGGTATGTACCATAGCCTCCTCCAGTGAGGTTTCCTTGAGGATGCAATAGCTGAATGCTGGTTAGTGTTTAACAGTGGCTTTCTCTGGCCTGATGTTTGAATGTATGAGGAGCTCTTGACGTGACTGAAAACTGCAAAGCCTTATTAACACATTGATAGCCTATCACTGGGGCATTGGACGACACATGTGGGATGAGCCTGTGACATGGCTGGTGCCAGCTCTCAAGGTATGAAGGGAGTTTTCTGGGCCGCACAGTATGAGTCCAGCGATAGTCTAACCCAAGCTCAACTGCGCAGTACTTCACGATCGCTCAATATGTGTACCTTCTTCTGACCCCAGCGGTGAAACTGAGCTTCCTCTTCTTCTACTATCGGATCTTCGCTCCCGATCGAACAATGCGATACCTTATCCTCGGCGGTATCGCCTTCGTGTCCATCAGCCACGTGACGGTATTTTTCCTTACTATTTTCTCCTGCACTCCCGTTTCGCACGCCTGGAACGAGTTCGGTGAGGGGAAGTGTTGGAACCCGACAATTCTGCCGTATCTTTCAGGCGCCCTCAGTTCGACGACCGATCTCTATGTCCTCTTGTTGCCCATCCGATCGTGTCTGGGATTGAACATGACTTTGCGACGGCGACTACGACTGCTGGCAGTCTTCAGCATTGGTATCTTGTGCGTGCATAACGTGATAATTGCGGCTTCGTGCTACCCGGTTGAGCTGCGAGCTGACTCTTAGTGATTCTCTCAACCACAGTGCATGCGTGACGAGTTTAATTCGACTGGGTCAGACGCATATTCTGACTGACAGTACGGATGCAACCTGGAATATTTCCCATATCGCTGTGTGGGCGTGAGTTTTCCCGACTCCATTGCAAAACAAGTCTTTGGTTAGGGCTCCTGAGCTGACCATGGGCGACTTGCCCAATACTTCCAGCGTCCTCGAGTGCAATGTGGGGATCTTCTGCTCCTGCATGCTTCTCCTCCCGCGATTCGTCGAGCGGTACTTTCCCAAGGGTGTAACCTCGTATTTCTCACGTCTCTGGAGCAGCAACGGGGGAAGCAAAAAGGAACGCAGTGTCAGCAACGGACCTTGGAAGGATGGGTCCTGGCAGTCCCCGAAGCCGTGGGAGAAGTCTGCCAGCAAGCCCGCCGCCATTGAGCTGGGTTCAACGGAAAGCTTGAACAGACAGTCCCTGACAGTCTAGACAGATCAGGGGGCTTCATAGCTTCGTAGTGGGTGTTGCTGTTCAGTCGGTGGAGGGGTTGAGCGCGGGGTCTGTCTTCCCCGTCCCGTGTCCTGTATATAGTGTATGTACATAAATTTTGACGAATGTTTTTGCACAATTTACTTCGTATCAGACTACATCTGCGTGAGATGCCGGTGACGAACGTTCATGTAGGCGGAAAAGCTTACTGGGTACTCATTACAGTGCATACTATGATGTCGTCCTCGTCAAGTCCTACTGCCGAAATGGGTACACTAAGATAGTGGCTAGTAGTGGGTCGGTCTGACTTGGGGGCGCTTTTTCGCCCTCTCTGCCGCTGTCCTGCCCAAGAAGAATCTTACAGTCTCACGATCTGATGATCGTACAAACTTACAAATTGACAATTTAAAAATTCACAATTTACCAATCTTACAGCTTTACAATCTGACAGCCTTTGCAATTGCAAGATACACCGCAGCCCCAAAGTACCGCCCAGGTCTTATCCGTCCAACTAAGCCTCAATCCCGACATCCGTGCATCTGCCACTCATCTGCCCAAGTCAATGCTTGTGCTGTACGTGCAGGCGCCGGGGCGAAAAAAAAAAAGAAAAGAAAAGAAATTAATGACACGACAAAACAAGCAGAGAATTGATCATGATAGCTTGCATACACCTGGCATAGGGGCTAGGCAGCTCGGGCTCCGATCTACCCGGCATCACAAGTAAACACAAGTAAAGTTGGTAAGAATATCTGATATCTAGTATATAGTTAGTATGTGCAGACCTATTGTAGTACTAGGTCCAGTGCTAACAATCCTGCCACTTCCCAGGCCCCTCCTCTAGACAGCCCCTCCCCAACTTCATTCACTCTCACTGCCCCTTGCCCTTCTGAGCAATACCAATCTGACAAGGTCTGACAAGGCGAGAGGCTCCAAAACGGCTTCTTAGCTATATAACCCCGCCTCGACTTTGCATACCTTTTCAGCCTCCTAGCTGAAGCAGTGTACTGCGGTGGGAGATCTTCTTCCAATTCTTTTCATTCAACACACAGACTCCTAAGGATGTCCCCGGTACTCGACAGAGATATGAAAGGGGTCATGTCGACCCCCAAGGAGGCGCGTTCGATGGTGAGGGAGCTAATGGATACAAACCTTCCCTCCGCTACGACAACGGTATTTATGCCATTTATCTCCCTGCCATGATCAGCACCTCATCCGCTAGAGCTCAGGAAGAGAGAACAAGGGGAGAAGAAAAGGGTTGACACAACTGTCCCTCTAGCCAGCTATAGCTCCATTTCAATATTTATCATCCCTACCCTCCAAGGGCGTTCGACATACAATCGTTGAAGCGTTGAGAACGTGGATCGACATCCCGGATGACTTTCTCCCCGATCTGCTGTCCATTGTGGGCGATATACACAACATCTCATTGATGTGCGCGGCAGGCCCCCTTCATTCTCCCAGCTACTTTGCACCGGTCTGCAGCCACTAATCGCGTTTGTCAGGCTCGATGATGTCGAAGATGGATCGCCATTGCGACGGTCCAAGCCCGCCGCGCACTCCGTGTTTGGCGTCGGACAGACGGTCAACTCGGCTACGTTTCAGCTGGTGGAGGTGATCGGTCGCGTCGCGCAGGTGGCTGGACCACTTGCCCAGACTATCGTATTGGGTATGTGGCTTTTTAGGACGGCTATGGGCCTCTTTTTCCCGCGCATCAACCGATGGATGTGCCGATTCTGATCGATTTTCTGTAGAGGAACTGAAGAATATGCTCGTCGCGCAGAGCCTGGATCTGCATTGGGTCCAACACGCGACACCACCGAGTTCGCAGGAGTATCTACAGATGATTGACGGTAGTACGTTTGTCCCACTGCGACCCTGAATGCGCATACATCCCCAATCTCCCTCCTTGAGAATCACCCACGGACTTCATACTCATGTGTCTGAACAACAAAAACAGAAACGGGCGCCCTCTTCCGCCTCATCGCCCGCCTAATGATCGCCCAACAATCCCCCTCCAGCACCACCAACCCTCCCTCTCTCGACCGCCTGATGATCCTATTCGGACGATTCTTCCAGATCCGCGATGACTATGCGAACCTTGCAATGGACCAGGTATTTCTTTAAAGCACAAACCCCTCCAGCCCCGACGCTCCCTGCCTCCCCCCCCCTCCCCCCACCTGGCCGATCACCAACCACTAACCCCAAACCACCAAAACAGTACCAAGACAGCAAAGGCTTCTGCGAGGACCTCGACGAAGGCAAATGGAGCTTCATCCTCCTGCACGCGCTGGCGCACGCCACGCCGCCCACGCGGATGGTGCTGATGAACGTGCTGATGCAGCGCCACGCGACGGGCTGCGCCGGCCGCGGCCACAAGGAGCTCGTGCTCGACATCTTCCGGCACGAGACGCGCTCGCTCGCCTTCACGACTGAGGCCCTCTGGGTGCTGGGCCAGCAGATCGAGCTCGAGATCCAGGCCCTCGAGCGCGCCACCCTCACCGCCAACCCCGTGCTCCGGGAGATGGTGCGCAGCTTGCAGGTGGGGTTGACGCCCCCCGATGGGTATGGCTTTGAGGAGGTGGGTGGCGGCGGCGGCGGCGCGGTTGGGCACGGGGCGAGGATATCTGAGGGGGTGCTGGGGTTGTCGTGTTAGGAGGTGGATGCAAATGGGCTTTGGGTGGAAGCTGAAGCTGAAATATCTCTAGAAATCTTGGTCGGGATTCGGGGGCTTGTGGATGAGGGCGGTGTTTAGGGCCTGCTTATGTCTTTCAGTTTTGTATCTGAGACATGGGTATGTACGGCTTTTGGGAAGATGGTTTGATGTTATTTGGAGCAGCCTCGCAATTGCGTGAGTTAACTTCCATCCTCAGCTTACGATGTAGCACGGTTAACTCTTATTAATTCGAGGCGTGTGTACTTTGCTGTAGATTAGAGGACTCTTCCCTTACAGAGGTGTATATGCCAGTGGAGAAACAATAACGTCTAACACAACAGTCAGATCTGTGCTGGCAGTCTTTCGTGATATGGAAAGGCGGCCAGCTAAAAGCGCAGCGCAGCGCAGGGAGTACCAACAGTAATATTATCAATGAATAAGTAAGTGTGTGAGTGTGTAGATGTCTGTACATACACGGGGCGTCTACCACATCAGCCGGCTGCATGCAACATACTTGTTCGTTGTGTCAAACATGATAGTGGACAACACAACGTGACCCGCTGAGACTACTGAGCCTTGAGGCTCTCACACTACGCTGCCGAAGCCTTTCTCTCAACTCTTCACATAAAGTGGGGCCTATGCTCGAGTGCGTTTTTATAGGGGCGCATGAAGTTCGAGTCAGTCTACGAGACCTTCTGTGTGGACAAACTACCTACCTACGTGATGCTGAAAGCTGTGGATTGAACTCGATATTGCACTATGACAATAGCACCGGACATCCAGACGTTTTCTTTGTCCAGACTAGGTTTGATATTACCTTTATCTGGAATGTTGACTTGTGGCTTGTGACCGCTCTGCAATGTGCCATATGGAAATTAGGTAGGTGTGTTTTTCTGTGGATTGGTCTAACCGGGCGCATCGGATATCTACTGCTGACAGTCTGGTTTATGGTATCTGAAGACTTTTTTTTTGTTTTTCTTCTACGCCCTATGGACGGACTGTCTCTTTTCTTCGTGGTGAATAGACGATCATTAAAAAATGCTACGCGTAGACCAGTGCCAAGGCGCCTGGCGCAATGATAATATGGTCGATGCCGCGAAGTTAGGGTAGAGTGGCTATCGTGTATTCTTCGGACTTAAGCCACGAGTGCTTGAGAACAAGTTGAGGCTCATATCGTCGAGTGTCTTGGGATATAATCATGTTCACTTTCGGGCTTGACAAGATAATCAAATCCAGTAGGGCTGGATGTTTTGGGATAGTTGTGCACAGTTTAGCTGGGTTGCGGTCACATGACTAGTATATGCTAGCTCAGGTCACCGTTGCTTCCAGAGCAATTCGGGACTTCCGGGGGGACTCGCTCAGGACACGCAATGTTGTGCTCTCTCCACGCCCCGGGGCCGCGCAGTGGGCCAAAAGCGGCGTCAATTCGGGCCTAGTACTGTAGTGGAACAGAAAGGGAAAGTGACTTCCATCACTACTGCATTGATCACTGATGGATACCGCAGAGATCCAATTCGGTATTACCTCCTATTGATGGGAGGAGTAGATCCCTGGAAATACCAAGACCGGTATCAGCTTTCATGGTTTCCTGAGACTCAGAATGATTTCCTGTCATTAAAATCACTGCCCTTAACTCTGGTGACACTTCTGGTTCAATCATATATCAGGTGAGTTTGGCACAATTCTTAATCTGCAATAATTATTTCTCGCCTGTGGTCCCAGAACACGCACCTCAGCAGCCGGGCTCACTCCATGATCAGGGAATGTTCAAGTAAGTCACTTAGCGGCGGCGGCGGCACCTCAGGCCGAATCCGGAAAGAGAAGCCATCCACTCACTACTTACTGCAGTGGCATCTCCCCACTGACCACCCGGAGTGGTTCCGCCAAGATTTTATATGCGATGGTCGAGATGAATTCGCTCTGGTTTGTGCTTGGTGCTGCTGATCATGGGGGTACCGTTCTCGATTCTGATTGCGTTGTTTAGCCGTGCTGGCTAGTGACTGGCACTGTGACACCCGCGGGACCCTCAGTGGATGGGGAAAGAGACGACATTTCGGACGACGGACAGAGAGAGTAGCATAAAATGTGGGTAGCGGCCGTCGGAGCTGCGCCAAATGGCTTATGCTCAAATCCGCAACCGGTTGCGAAACACCGGATCGAAGTCGAATGTTGATGGGAGGATTCGACTGGAGATTTCGAGTTCAACTGTCAATTCTGAGGAAGCAGTAAAGGAAAAAGAAAAGGAATCAGACCAAAGCTATGGAATGGGGAATGGTCCGGGTCCAATAGTGGCCGGTTATGAGCTGTGGGTTGATCGCGTTCACGGAAAGAAAGAGTGAGTGAGTGAGTGAGTGAGTGACCGACCGACCGACCGACCGACCGACAGACCATCCCCAGAGTCGCATAGCTTCCCATCTCGCGCCGCCGTTCCTGAAAATCACCCCTCCCACGGTCAACCAGAGTTGCCGTCAGTCATCCCAATAAACGTTGCCAGTATAGAAGAGAATCAGCGCCCCCCTCCACCGGTTATTCGGTTCAGAGATCTCCTGTTCTCCGCCCGGAAGTACTGCGACAGAGCCAGGGCCACGGAGACAAGGAGAGAGCCCCATAAAATAGCCGAACCGAAAGGCAATGGCCGCGATCGACCCGAGACTCCTACGAGTATTGTATCATGTATGGCAGATAACGTTACCAATTGGCCTGGATGGCTGATCGACAAGGGCAATCTGGGCACCTGAAGGTCATTGTTCTGATAACGCCTACCTAGGTAATCATCGAGCACTGTCCAAGGGAACCACAGAGCCCTACCCTGCCTCGGCAAGTGGACAAGCAGATGTTCGTATAGTTCTTCCCCCCGCAGGAGGGAAGAAGTCCTTGGTGTGACATGATATCCAGATTATGCTGGAGATCGGTCAGCCTCAAACACACGTGTTTTGGTCATCGCCCTACATCCTCCCGCTCAAATCATCAACCTTTTCATGAATCACGAACAACAATTACCTAGTCTAGGTGGTGGTAACCGCCTCGTGCTCGGAATATCCGGGGCGGTAACATTTCCTAGTTAGTCTTTGGTTCTGTCTTCTGTCTGTCTTATGATACCCCAGGCCGTCTCTCTGTCCGCAAACAGATACATCTCGGAAGATGCCACTAAAGCATTCCAGGTGGGCGCAGCGCTCCCCCAACAATCGAAGAGATTACTTTCACGTCCGGTAAGGTTTTTGAGTTTGATCCCCCGCACGGCACAAGCGAGCTCTGTTAGTCATTTACGGATTACCCTCCAATCGAGGCCGGGGTGGCGGTTCTTGTGATGTTACCTCCCCGCGCTCTTTCCGCTGACGGGCTGTCTTGGATTCCTGGGCTGCTCAAATGAGTGCTGGGGTCAATCATTCCCTTCGTGTTCGGGGGGAACTTTGAACTACTTAGTTATAATGAAGCCGAAGGGAATGGGACCCTGGAAAAAAGCGAGTACCCAGCTTCATCGCCATTGGACCATTGTCATACCACCCGCGTGGTTTGAAGTCGACTACAGCAAGGAAAGGAGCTAGTGGGAAGGAATAGATTGAGATGGAAGAGTCGCAATCGACTAGTCCATGCATCCCTAAGCACTGAAATGCGACTTTGATCGTCGCTTGCCTTTCCCCGGAGGAACGGAAACCAAAGGCTGTCAAGCCCCGCATGGCCGAGCCCAACCTTTTTGCGGCGGCGTGACCAGACTAACCAGGTTGTTTCCTAGTGTCCCTAGTGTCCAAAATAAGTCAGACAGACCTAAGGAGATTTCATTTTCTCGGTCTGATTAGAACCATGATTGAGGTTGGGGTTCGATTGGAGAGGGAGGGAGGGAGGGAGGGGGGGGCAGCATGGGCGGGAAAAGACTGTGCCTGCTAAGGGCTTGCTTATCAAGGAGGGGCCCGCATTGGTTTGTTGTTAGAGGATGTAATTAGGGTATCAAGTGTCGGGCCTCGTCCACTATACTAGGTACCTAGTAGTTTTAGTACTGTACTTATCCAGTCAACAAGGAAAGGGGAAGAAACAGGATAACTCCATTCGGACAAGGTCAATGGCATCACCAGCTGCAGCTGTACCGTTGTCGGGTAGGAGGAAGACAGCCCCAGCTCTCGGATCTTGCTCAGAGCTCAGATTTTCGGGGTCAGCACCACCACCACACCACTGAACTGACCCATGGACCGGTTTGACTTTATGGGGAACGGATGGAGGGAGGAAGGGAGGGAAGGAAGGAAGGAAAGAGGGAAAGAGGTGGGAGGAGGGAAAGGAGGAAAATCGAGCAATTACACCGGAGTGACAGTACGGTAACTCTGTTCTTGTCGGTCTGCCACTGTCTGTCTGTCTGTCTGTCTGTCTGTCGCTGTTTGTCTGTCTGTCTGTCTGTCTCTCTGTCTCTCTTAGTCTACTCTCCCCACTGTGGGCGCGACACCGGGGGAGCGGGACTGACTGACTCTCTCAACAATAATAATAATAATAATGATAAAATAATACTACCTTTACCACTTCGACTACCACCACCATCAAGAAAGACTCCATCGGACATTCTTAAATATCGGTGCCCCAATCCCTCCCACCCCCGGTCCCTGAAAACAATTATCTTTCTTCTTTCTCTTCTCTCCCCTTCTTAACTTCATAATTTCCATCTTTCCCTTCCCTCCTCTCCTCTCTTTCCGGTGTAATCTCCCCATCTCAACGCAGCCTCCCCCCTCCCCCCCCCACCATCAACCAACCAGTGCTGGTGCATATCAGTAAGTCGCCCGCGCAATCTCCGTCTCACGTGCCTGCCCCGATCCTCTTCATTGCGCCGGAGACTGAACTGACTCTGTTCGTTTCACCCCTCCATAGAGCCCAGCTTCCCTCGACTCCGAATTCCCAGTTGAAATTCCGTTGGGACACTCATAACCAATCAAAAACATGGCGGACGGCAGCATCACGCCTCCCAAGCCTGCCGTGGTAAGAGAAAAAAATTCCCCACGCCCACGCCTTGGGCCGAGAAATCTCCGGGTCTCCATCTGCTAATTATTCTGCCATTGGGTCTACAGGTGCTTGAGGCCCACGATGTTGATACTTTCCACGTTCCCCAAGCTTTCCACGAGAAGCACCCCTCCGGTCCCCACTTGAGAGATCTCGACGAATACAAGAAGCTCTACGACGAGTCGATTCGCAGCCCCAACACTTTTTGGGCTCGCATGGCCCGCGAGCTCCTCACCTTTGAGAGAGATTTCCAGACCGTCCACACCGGTTCTCTAGAGAATGGTGACAGTGCTTGGTTTGTCGAGGGTCGCCTCAATGCTTCCTTCAACTGCGTCGATCGCCATGCCATCAAGAACCCCAACAAGGTCGCCATTATTTACGAGGCCGACGAGCCCAGTGAGGGCCGTACGATCACCTACGGCGAATTGTTGCGCGAAGTATCCCGAGTTGCTTGGGTCTTGAAGCAGCAGGGCGTTAAGAAGGGTGACACCGTCGCCATTTACCTGCCCATGATTCCCGAGGCTCTCATTGCTTTCCTCGCCTGTGCCCGTATCGGTGCTGTCCACTCCGTCGTCTTCGCCGGTTTCTCCTCCGACTCTCTGCGGGACCGTGTTCTTGACGCCGGTTCCAAGGTCGTCATCACGACTGATGAGGGTAAGCGTGGCGGCAAGGTCATTGGTACCAAGCGCATCGTCGATGAGGCACTGAAGCAGTGCCCCGATGTGACGGGCGTTCTCGTCTACAAGCGCACCGGCGCAGAGGTTCCCTGGACCAAGGGTCGTGATGTCTGGTGGCACGAGGAGGTCGAGAAGTACCCCAACTACTTTGCTCCCGAGTCCATGAGCTCTGAGGATCCTCTTTTCTTGCTCTACACTTCCGGCTCCACTGGCAAGCCCAAGGGTGTCATGCACACCACTGCTGGCTACCTGCTTGGAGCGGCCATGACGGGCAAGTACGTCTTTGACATTCACGATGACGATCGTTACTTCTGCGGTGGTGATGTCGGTTGGATCACCGGCCACACCTATGTTGTGTATGCTCCTCTCCTGCTGGGTTGCTCGACGGTGGTCTTCGAGAGCACCCCCGCCTACCCGAACTTCTCCCGCTACTGGGATGTCATCGAGAAGCACAAGGTCACGCAATTCTACGTGGCCCCCACCGCCCTGCGCCTATTGAAGCGTGCTGGCGACGAGCACATTCACCACAAGATGGCCCATCTGCGCATTTTGGGATCGGTCGGTGAGCCCATCGCCGCCGAAGTCTGGAAGTGGTACTTCGAGGTTGTCGGCAAGGAGGAAGCCCATATCTGTGATGTATGTGCGAGTCGATTGAAGGCGCAATGGTTCTTTTGGCTAATCTGTGGCATTGTGACAGACTTACTGGCAAACCGAAACCGGCTCGAACGTGATCACACCTTTGGGTGGCATTACGCCGACCAAGCCGGGTAGCGCATCGCTTCCCTTCTTCGGTATCGAGCCCGCTATCATCGACCCTGTTTCCGGAGAGGAGATTTCGGGCAATGATGTCGAGGGAGTGCTTGCCTTCAAGCAGCCCTGGCCCAGCATGGCCCGGACCGTGTGGGGTGCCCACAAGCGCTACATGGATACCTACCTGAATGTCTACAAGGGCTACTACGTGAGTACCTCCAGTCATCGATCTCCATGTGTGTCGCTTAACAGTGTGGCTAACTTGTGGTTCTTTAGTTCACCGGAGACGGTGCTGGCCGCGACCACGACGGATACTATTGGATCCGGGGTCGTGTGGATGATGTTGTCAATGTTTCTGGACACCGTCTGTCCACTGCTGAAATTGAGGCTGCTTTGCTCGAGCACCGTAAGTGATTCAATCCCCATTCCGAGGACGGGTTCCTAACATCTGCATAGACATGGTGGCTGAAGCTGCCGTTGTTGGCATTGCCGACGAGCTGACCGGTCAGGCTGTCAATGCCTTCGTGGCTTTGAAGGAGGGTAACGAGACCACCGACCAGGTTCGGAAGGACTTGATCATGCAAGTTCGCCGCTCTATCGGGCCGTTCGCTGCCCCTAAGGCCGTGTATGTGGTTGAAGATCTTCCCAAGACTCGCAGTGGCAAGATCATGCGTCGCATTCTGCGCAAGATCCTGAGCGGCGAGGAGGACAGCCTTGGTGACACCTCCACCGTAAGTTTCATCTCCCTCGGATCATTCTTCAACTAGCGCTCACGCAAAAGCAGCTCTCCGACCCCTCGGTGGTTGATAAGATCATTGCCACGGTGCACGCTTCCCGCGGCAAATAAGTGTTTTGTCTTCAGTGAATGATATTAATGAAAGCGAGAGTTGGGGGGACATGTGACACTGCCATCAGCACAGGTGTGGTCTGGATTTATGCTCCTGAGCTTTATGATGTCTGAAGGCGGAGTTTGATTCTTTTTTCTTGTTATCTTGTGATTCCCATCATGATCAGAACTGCAGCATTCTGATGAGCTGTCAATCTTCTCTACGTATATACCAATGATGAAAGAAGTTTTTCTCGGGCCTGGTGGGTGTATACTCAGAGTGTTGTTGTATTGTGGAGTGTTGTAGTACCTGGGTAGTGCAGTCGAATGCGAAACTACCCACTTATCTGTTTGTCACTTCATAGGATATACAATGAGGAGCTCTACTCTTTTGGCCTGGTGTCGGTTCATAAGCCGGCATACTTGGGTTCTCTCCTTATAGCAGGAAAAACGCAGCACCTGGCCGTATGTTATGCTATCATTTTCAGAACGGATCAGTTTGCTTGTAACTTGAATTTGACGGCAAGAGTCACCTCGTAAATATATACACTGTATCTTGTACACCAATGCGTCATTCAGAGTGAACCTACACCCTGAAATTCTCAAAAAGACAGCTTTATCAGCCCTGAATCACAGTAGCCTCACATACCTCGTGTTTAAATAACGCCCAGCACCATCTGGGGAGGGCACAACTGATTGCAGAGAGTAATCCTCAGGCAGAAATTGCTCAGTTTCGCGGGTGGTTTCAGGCCGCGAGATCTCACGTGAGCAGCTGGTAACGGGGTGTATTTACAGCCAAAGTTACCGGATGATTCTGCCTGAAAGTCCCCGAATTGCCCGCGGATCAGTCTGTACCGGAAACGTAAGCGAGCAAGTCACCGCCTGACCGTCGCCGCCTCGTCCCTTTTGCAGCAACCTCTTTCCCTTCTGTCCCTTCGTACTTCCTCTCCGTCGCGCGCCCTCCTCCTCTTTCGACCAGCTCTCTGGCTTCTTCTCATCGTCGCCTCTCCAGTTCAAGGACGCTGAACTGCATCTCCGCTCTTGACGGTGACGTCCCGTCTCTAGCTGGCGAGACATTCTTACCCTGCTGTCCTTCCCACCCACAAAACACCTCTCCTCTTGGGCGCGTCGAGATCTCGGCTTCTCAATCCACAACCTTGGAGCTCGTCGCTTCGCACCCTTCGCAACGCGCCGTGATCGAACCCATCTCACACGTAATACCGCCTTTTTCGGGACATAGCTCGCATCAAAACGTTGACGTGGACGAGCATTCGGCCTTTCAGTTGGAAAACGTTTCGGAACGGATGAACTCATAAGTCGCAATCACTCAACCTGCAAGATGTTCGGAGGAGGATTCGGACAGAACACTCAGCAGAGCTCCGGCTTTGGATCCGGCAATGCATTTGGTGGAGGCACAAATACTGGTGGAGGTAGGTTTTGATTTGTTAACGAGCTTCGTACCTGCTTCTTTCCCTTTCGTATTCCTGCTTCCGCCCTGGTGTTTTCTTGGTTTTTCTCAACACTGGCTCGGTACCCCCCAATCGACCCAGTAAAGGAATCCAATCTGGCTCGTGCTTTGGACGTCAACCCACAGCAGCTTCACCTCAGACTCATCGACATCTCGCCGCCGTGTCGAGACCTTTTACTTTCCTTTCCGACGTCAGGTAGCACGGCAGCACTGCAAGAGAAGGGATCGCGGCTTCAGTACAGTCTCTGACAGCATCTCCCACGTCATCTAGGCTTTGGATCTTCACCGTCTCCTGCTTTTGGAGGTGGTAACACATCAGGCGGTGGCCTGTTTGGAAACACTTCCAGTAGCTTCGGTTCCGCTGGAGGTACGTGCTCGACGACTATATTTCCATGGGCTTGGCGATCCTTTCTCTTCCATCTGTACCTTGGGGCGGACCCCGCGATTTCCGACATATCAACGGTCGGGCCAGACTGCAAACACTGCCGCTCTGAAACCGTGGACGACTGGGCTTGTCTCTCGCGGCCCGGAATTTTCCCTCGAACAGGAAAATTCGAGTCCCATCCGCCTTCTGCCTGCCAAGGACATATGGAAATTAAAATTCGTCACATGCTCTAAGGATCTTCGGCTGTAGGCTGTTCGATAGCGTCGCTAACACTACTCCTGCTTTTCTAGGTTTCGGCGCCAATACACAGACACAGTCAAACTCCTTGTTCGGTGCGGGGCAGAATCGCACCAGCGGCTTTGGCAGCACTCCGGGACCCAGTACCGGCGGCAGTTTGTTTGGGTCAAACAACACAGCGACCTCAACAGGTAATACCGGCTTTGGCGGCTTTGGCTCCGCTGTGAACACCGGCGGTGGCTTTGGCAGCAGTGCTGGAGGTGGTGGACTGTTCGGTGCCAACAAACCCGCCAGCGGTTTTGGGAGCACCACTGGTACTACCGGCTTCGGAGCCAGCGGTGGCGCCAGCACCAGCGGGTTTGGAAGCGGAACAGCACCGGCTTTTGGTGGTGGTAGCGGTACCGCGTTCAACCAAGCTGTTCCTCCCTCCGAAGGCACCGGCTCCACCCCGTTCACTCCCTTTACCGAAAAGGACGCCGCCAGCACCACTACCAATCACTACCAGAGCATCGTGTTCATGCAGCCTTACAGCAAGTATTCGTTCGAAGAGCTTCGGTTAGGCGATTACAACGGAGGCCGTCGGTTCGGCAACGGAAGTGGACAAGCAGGCGCCTTTGGTGCTTCCGCCTTCGGCAGCTCTGGCTTCGGTGGTCAATCCACTGGATTTGGAGCTGGAAACACTTCTTCACCATTCGGCGCAAACACAAGTGCCCCGTCGGCTTTCGGCAGTCAGACCCAAACCACAGGCGGCTTTGGCACTAGTAATACCTCCAATCCGTTGTTCGGAGCTCAGAAGCCTGCCAACACTTTATTCGGCGGTGGAACGCCAGCTGCTGCTACCACTACTACCCAGTCGGGCCTGTTCGGCAGTAACACGGCAACCTCGGGTGGCTTTGGAAACACTACCGGGAGCACTGGATTCGGTTCCGGGGGGCTGTTCGGCAACAGCGCCAACAACACCCAGCAACAGAACAAATCTCTCTTTGGCGGAGGTAGTACCTCCACCGGCGGGGGCGCATTCGGCGGCTTCGGCACACAAAACACGAGCACAGCCTCTCCATTTGGCGGCACCGCAGCTACATCTTCTCCGTTTGGAGGTCAACAGCAGCAGTCGGGCGGGGGTTTGTTTGGTAGTGGTACCGGCTTTGGCCAGCAAAACCAGGCTCAGAATCAGGCACAGACCCCGAACAAAGGGCTATTTGGTGGATTTGGCGCTAACACCCAGCAGCAGCAGACGAGCACCCCGAGTCTTTTTGGCGGCAGCAACACCGGCACCGGCACCGGCACCGGCACCACCGCCACCTCCCTCTTCGGTCAAAATCAGCAGACCCAACAACCTGCGAGCGGCGGTTTGTTCGGAGGCAACAACGCCCAACAACCAGCCCAATCGAACTCTCTTTTCGGCGGATCGCAGCAGCAAGGCCAGAAGAGTTTGTTTGGAGGGGCTACGACGGGCACGGGCACGGGCACGGGTACGAGTGCATTCGGAGGATTCGGCAACACCCAGAACCAGCAGACTGGTGGTGGCTCGAGCCTCTTCGGCGGTGGTGCGGCCCAGCAACAGCAGAAGCCGAGTCTCTTCGGTGGAGCTGGGGCCTCGGGCGGCAGTCTCTTTGGAGGCGGCGCGAGTACTACCACACCGGCTGCAACTGGATCCCTCTTTGGCGGCGGCGCGAGCCAGAACCAACAACCGACTACCCTGGGAGCCTCCAGCCTCTTTGGTGGCAGCCAATCTCAGCCCGCACAGCAGCTGGGCCAACAACCCGCCCCCGGTAGTCTGCAGGCCTCCCTGCTGGAAGGAAATCCCTACGGCAACCAGTCTATCTTCTCTGGTCTGCCAGCACCCAGCGCTGCAAGTCCCGGCCCCTTAGCCACGCCGCTGTCGTCCTCCAACAAGCAGAAGCAACGCACTCCTCTTCCCGTTTACAAGATCACCCCCACCGCCGCAAATCGCCTCCTGACTCCTCCCAAACGTGGCTACGGTTTCTCGTACTCCACATACGGATCTCCATCGAGCACTGCGAACACTCCAGGCGGACTTGGTGGTAGTGTCCTCGGAGGCAGCATGCGCAGCAGCTTCAATGCTAGCAGCTTGGGCCGCACCAGCTTCAGCAAGAGTCTTTCGACCAGTAACCTACGAAAGACATTCGATCCCGAAGCCGATAGTGTTCTTTCCCCCGGTGCCCTCTCTTCCGGTAGCTCTCGTCTGTCTAGTGGAAGCCTGAAGCGTCTGACTATCGACCGAAGCCTAAGGAATGACTTGTTCACGCGCTCGACCAGTACTCCTCCTCCTGCAGCCATCACTAACGGCGAAGAGGCTGCCACTCCTGCGGACAAGGGAAAGAAGAAGGTCAGCTTTGAATCGTCCCCCGAGCTTGCACACACTGGCGGGGAGATTGTGCCCGTCGAAACCCAAAGTCCCGAGCCGACCCCCGAGGAGCTGGGATTCCTGCGTTCCGTCCGCAAGAGTGGCACAATCAACGGCGTCAACGGCACCAAGACCCCGGAGACCACTGCTCGTCCTGAGATGGAGTCTGTCCGTAACAACGATTTGCCCGCTGCCTCGGAGCCTGCGCAACCGACCGCGACCAACGCCGCCCTAAAGCAGCTCTCTTTCATTCCCGGCGGGGATCCGCAGCCCGGCGAGTACTTCATGAAGCCTACTCGCGCCGAGCTTAGCAAGATGAGCCGCGAGCAACTGAAGAAGGTGGTGGGTTTCACCGTGGGACGTGAGCACTGCGGTCAGGTGACTTTCGATGAGCCCGTGGATCTGACTACCATCGATCTGGACAATGTCTGTGGGGGACTTGTCGACATCGGAGTGCGGAAGATCACCGTCTACCCTGACGAGACCATCAAACCACCCCGGGGCAAGGGCTTGAACGTCCCGTCTATCCTTCGTATCGAAAACTCCTGGCCCCGTGGCCGCGACAAGAAGTCGCCCTCCCCCCTGACAAGTGGCCCGTTGTTCGACAAGCACGTCGATCGGTTGGTCAAGGTGCACAACACCGAGTTCATCGACTACGAAGTGGAAACCGGCACGTGGGTTTTCAAGGTTCCTCATTTCACCACCTATGGTCTTGATTATGATAGTGATGAGGAAGAAGAAGGTGAGAGCCTAAACCAAAGCACTTTGAGTGCTGCTCCTGACACTCCGACTCCGAAGGCCCAAACCCCTGCCAATCACGACAACACCGTGGGCTCGGAGCATCTGTCAGCCTTCTCCACTGACGATTCCTTCCTCGGTTCCGTGGCCGGCGTCGATGACGACACTTTCGATTTCAAAAAGCGTAAGATAGTCCCCGGAGCATTTGGCCACCAGGCGATGGAGACGATGGACGACGAGCAGCAGTTGGGCTCGGAAGAGGAGGAAGAAGATTCTTTTTTAGAGGACGGCTCCACGGGTTCAACTATTGAGCAAGACAGCGAGGACATCACTGAAAGTCTGGAGTCTGTCGAGTCTGAAGTTGAATTGGATGAGAGTGAGGAAATGGACATGGCGGGCACATTTCCGGACCTTCATCATACCGTGGAGCGCGACGATACCGCGAGCACCGACACATACATGGAAGACCCTCGGCTGTCGCTGAAGCTTTGGAATACTCCGGCGAAGCCCCGTCTGGATCTGACGGGCGATTGGGCTGAACAGTTGCAGCGAACCATTAGTCCTCGGAAGCAGAACCGGGATGCCCTACGTGAGATCCAGGCGAATGCCTTCAACGAACGCTCTTTGCATGAGGAGACTCAAAAGCAGCCTACTAGCGAAACCAAGCAGAAGGGTTTCGCAACCAGTATTGATTTAATGAATTCCCTATTCCAGCAACCTCGGAGACAACAGACTGCATCGCCTGTGAAAGTACCAGACGCACGACCCAAAGGTCCTGAGGTATGACCGCCCTTCCTTTCCTTTCTTACTGGATTGTCTTCTGCCCTTGTTGCCGTGATGCATACTCGTCACTGCAATATCGCACTGTTGGTGCCTGGAGCAACGCTTCTGACTTCTATCTCCATAGTGGCCCTACCATAAACAGCCCAAGACTTATGCCGGCGAGTCCAATGAGTTGAGCGCTGACGACCTTGCCTTTCACTACTCCTTCAAACCACGCTGGGGACCTTCAAACGCATTGCTTTGCGTACGGAACAACGCAGACTCTGTCGAGGCTGGTTTGAGTTACTGGGAACATAGTCTCACCGTGACCAGCGAAGGACGGGACGTTTCCATACTAAAGTATAGAAAGCCCAACGAGCCGGTAGCGATGCTGGACGCCCAGCGCGAAATCACGATCATTAAGCCCGTGGATGGAGTAGTGCCCTCTGCTCGCCTGGCTCATGCCGACTTCCATAGGTTGGCCGCCACAGCCGCAGGCAGTACGCTGGTGACCGACCAAGAGCGGTTGCTCTGGCAGCTGGCCAACATTCTGTTCAACGACGAGCTTGAAGACGATATCTCTGTCGGCGTGCCCAAGGAGATCCGGTCCCAGTTCTCTCACCGTATTAAGAAGGACCGCCTTACCCGTCTACTGGAAGGAATTATTCGGCAAAAGCAGGCCCAGAAGCTGGGTAAGGTGGGCTCACCAGAGGAACGCGCTGTCAATCTCCTGTGCGCCCATCGGGTTGACGAGGCGTGCAATGTCCTGCTCTCGAGCCAAAATTTCCACCTCGCCACTCTTGTTTCGCAGATTGGTCGGGATGCCACCGTACGGGAAGATATGGCCAATCAAATTGACATGTGGCGTCAGAGCAATGCGTACTCGGAGATGAGTGAGCCTGTGCGCGCTCTGTATGAACTGCTGGCGGGCAATGCCCTACGCAGTGAGGGCAAGACTACTGGGGCGCTTGAGGATCGGATTTCTGCATTCACGTTCTCCGAGCGATTCGACCTGGACTGGATCCAGGCTTTTGGCCTGCGCCTGTGGTACGGAATCGGTGACGATGAGCCGCTGGAGAATGCCGTCTGCAAATTCGTCGAAGATCTACGTAGTGGTGTTGAAACCGCACTGCCACTACCGAATCCTTCCCAATTCTACCAATCCACCACTGCGCAGGATCGTGAGTCTCCGCTGTGGGTGCTGTTGAAGGCCTATGCCGCTACTACCGAGGCAGCCCAGAACACGCAGTTGGACGGCTTGGAGTTTCCAGCCGCCCTGCTGCCCGAATCGTTGACGGGTGACCGGCTGACCAATCGCCTGTCCTTCCAATTGTGCCATTTCCTCGCCGCGGCCGTTGGTCGCAATGGCCAACTCCAGCTGAATGTGGCTCAGATGGACCAGCTCACCTGGGACTATGCATGGGAACTCTTCAACTCTGGTGCCCTTGCACGGAGCATATTCGTCTTCTCTCACCTCTCTCGCGCTTCTGATCGGGAACGAGCCATCAAGGACATTCTGACTCGAAATGCGCTGTCGCTTCCACACCCGGTCAAAGAGGACGGATCGCCGAACAAGATGTGGAAGTACCTCGTCACCGACTCGCAGATCCCCGAGAATTGGATCTGGGTGGCGAAGGCACTATATGCGCGCGACACGGGTAATGCTGCACACGAGGTGGATTATCTGGTGAGGGCCAAGAACTGGAACGATGCGCATGCCACCTTCTGTCGCATTGTCGGACCGTCGGCAGTGATTGAAGGGGACTATGCCACACTGGAAACATTGATCTCGGGCTTTGGTGCCGAACCGGAGCGCAAGGTGCGCGGCTGGGCTCAAGGGGGCGGGATTTACGAGGATTTTCTGCATCTGGCCACGGCGAGAGTGGGCAGGCGAGACCCGGCGCGACTGCATCGGCTGGTGCAGGCATTGGTCCAGCTGGGAGATCAGATTCGGCAGGGTTCTGGTGTGGAAGGCTTGGAGGAGCGAGTTGCGTTCCGGGAGATGAGCCGAGCCGTAGCACGCTGGACGGCACACGAAGACAGCCAGGTAAGAGGGGTTGAGAATTGGGTGATAGAAACAAGACTAATCATAGTTTAGGCAAACGATTTGTCGAGTGTGCTCAGTCTGCCGCTGACGGGCGATGCGCGCCTCACGCAGACGGCGGAAATGAGTCGACGTTACTACGGGGTCATTATGGCTGGAGGGTATTAATTGGATGATGGATGAAGGCACGAATGGCAAAAGTCTCCAGTGGTTGGGACAGTCATTGGATTTGATACTGTGTTGTCTGGTCGTTCTTGGATGGCCTCTGAATGGGCGTCTTTTACTTTTTCTCTTCTTGCACACCCCCTTGCTTCTCTCCTGCTTCTCCCTCCCTTGATCTCTTTCTCCCCCCCCCCCCTGTCTTACTCCTATTTGTATCGAAGGGTCGACATCGATGTGCGGCTCTATGTATCCTAGCTGATTTGCCCCTGTCCTTCGACTGCATGTATTTGTGTGTGTTTTCTTTTTTCTTTATGCAGTGATTACTTTTCATCTTGGGTTTCCACATTTGTCTCGAGGGAGATGTGCCTCTAAGCCATAGTCAAGCCACAGCGAATGATTATCTCGATGGAAGGATATTTGATCAACTTTCTGGGGATGGCAAGATTTGAAGTATTTGAAGTACAGCTGCAGTAGTTTGCAAGGTCACCTTTCTCCGTCGCAGTATATGTTGAGGATGATGCAGCACATAAGACAAACATCACCTCGCGTCAGCGCTACGCAGAGCACAATAGATCATTTGCGCCAGAGGGTGTACAGTACTATCAGCCCTAGTCCAGAGACCCTCGACTGTCCTGCTATAGTAACTACTCCTTCCGACGGAGCCCCGTCATATCCCCCTCTTACCTCCCTCTATGATTTCACTAATCAATGAACTACCCCAAAGATAAAAAGCGCCGCCTCTCCACGACCACCACCCGCGGAATCGACAGCGCGGACCCCCTTCCGATCCGCCTCGCCCACCCAACGCCCCAAAACTTCCCCACGGCCGCCTCCATCCACCTAACTTTCCCCCTGGCTCACCCCACCGCGCCGCGGACTTTTTGTTCGTCAAAACAGATCACTGATCGCTAAAACGCCCGCCCCAACCCCGGCGGGCTCATCGAACGGGTCCTCCAGCCGCACATCCCACAAACCCGGCCTCCGTGAGGAGCGCGACGCCCGGTAAGTTACCGCCTGCTGGTACCACCCAGTCGTGGCGGACCCCCGGCGTAGCTTGTCTCGCCCAGGGCTTTGGTTGTTGTTGGTGCTGGTGCTGGTGCTGCAGGTTCAGGTGGATCACGGGTAGGTGAGTCTTGTTGGAGGGCGTAGGCCGGTCCGGAGGTTAGGCGGAAAGTGCAACGGGAGTATGGATTATCGCCGCAGCGATGACCTGGTGAGGCAGGCACGAAGGAGATCGTTGGTTCGTTGATTGACATGGTAGGAGAGTTTTGCACCCTTCTTTCCATGGAGGCTTTCCGAGGGAGTGATGGTGGCTGTATACATCACCGCACCATACCCATAGGTACCTGGGATGAGGGTTGGATGGTCAGTGAAACTCTGCATGGTCTGGCCTTCAAGAGAGCCTATTCCACAGCGCCTCGTGGGTTCATGCGTTTCGTCCAGACCCGTTGAAATATCGTCCTAGTTGCATTGTGCCGCGCGGACAAAACCTGGAGGCACTGCGATCGATTTGATTTAAGTCGAGGACGAGTCCTCTCCATTTGTCGACTTATCATGTTCGTTCTGCCATTCATCGAACGTATGGCGATAGACCTTGGTATCTGGGTGATCCGAACCGTAGACCATATGGCACAGCTTGCAACAGTTTTTGATCGAAGACAATGCATCCAAAAGTCGTTCTTGAGATTTCCAGGTGTAGGCAAGGTGGGCCATGCTTCTCAGAGTATCAGGATGCTCAGCTCCTAATATCGCCTTTCGTATCTCCATCACTTGTATGCCTAGCTTCTCAGCTTCATCCCATCGGCTCTGATTCTGATAGGTCGATGCCAGATTAGCTATAGTTGCCAGAGTATCAGGATGCTCTGCTCCTAATACTCTTCTTCGTATGTGTAGTATGTAAGAGCCTAGCTTTTCAGCTTCGTCCCATCGGCTTTGACTCTGATAGGTGGATATCAGATTAGCTATACTTTTCAGAGTATCAGGATGCTCGGCTCCTAATACTGTTTCAGATGTTTTCATAACCTGGATATCCAGCTTCTCGGCTTCATTCCATCGGCCCTGATTCCAATATGTTGATGCCAGGTTGGCCATACTTGTCAGAGTATCAGGATGCTCGACTCCTAGCACTGTCTTTCTTAATCTCAGTGCTTGGATATGCAGCTTCTCAGCTTGATCCAACCGGCCCTGATTCCGGTACGTTGATGCCAGGTTGGCCATACTTGTCAGAGTATCAGGATGCTCGACTCCTAGCACTGTCTTTCTTGATCTTAGTGCTTGGATATCCAGCTTCTCAGCTTTGTTCCATTGGCCCTGATTTCGGTATGTGGATGCCAGGTTGGCTATGCTTGTCAGAGTAGCAGGATGCTCAGGTCCGAGTACTGTTTGCGATATCTCTATCACTTTAATATCCAGCCTTTCGGCTTCAGTCCATCGGCCCTGATTCCAGTATGTTGATGCCAGATTAGACATGCTTCGCAGAGTATCTGGATGCTTGACCCCACTGTTCTCTTGACTCCTTTCTAGCAGAGCCTTGTATTGGATTTCTGCCTCGAGGTATCTTCCATCACTGGCAAGGCAATCCGCAATATTTTGAATCAGTTCAGCATAGTCGTTCTGCCTTTGAGCAAAATAGTCTTCATCCACAAGTGCCAATGCATGAGGAAGATATTCCCGCCAAAGTTCTCGATTAGCGTGGTGATTACTGGGAAATACTTGCTGTATTTGGTCAGCCACCTTCTAGACCTATATACCAAACTGCCCAGTGCTTCGAAGCCAGTTCCGCGTAGCAAGATGTACAAGGCTGTGCAGGCTTATATTCATATTCTGGCCGGTCGTAAATAAGTATGTATTTAAGAGCCCCAAAGCATCAAGTGTCCGCTTCTTTGTTGTTCCGAGTGGCAGGAGAGACCGAGGAATGTTTTGTGGATTGATACAGGCCATGAAAGACAGATAGTCTGCCGCCAGTTGACTCTGACTTTGTACTTGATTGAATGAGATTAACCAAGTACTTAGAACCGGATTCTGGATTTCCTTGTAGTGTTCTAGGTCACGGAACTCCTTACTAAGAAGCTCTACTGCATCCTGTTCCTGCTCTTAGAAAAGGACAAGGTAATTAGACGGCTTTATACTATTCTTAATAATATATGCAGATGCCTGGGTAATTGCCAAGGGAAGAAAGTCCAGTCGTTCTGACAGAATAACTGTGGTGTTATCATCTTGAAGCAAGTCCTTCTGGGCCAGTAATTTCTGCATAATTTGAAGTGCGATGTCTCTATCCTCATTTGGGATTGAAACAATGTTGAACGGTGCGAGTTTCAAGGCAAGTTTCCGGTTCCTCGTGGTAAATAGAATATTGCCTTGTTCACTCTGAGGGAGAAAGTCCTCGAGACCTGAGTCTGCTTTGCCAGGTGATAACCACACATCCGGTTCGTCTGCATTGTCGAAAATCAAGAGCCACTTTCCTGCACGCCAAGAGCTAAAGTATCTCTTCAACTGTTCCTTGACCTCGGATGGTGTACTGTTGCTGATTCCGACCGTCTCTGCGATCTTCAAGAATGTTGCTTCAATCAATGCATGGCTAGTACAAGGGACCCAGAAGACCGAGCATTCCCTGTCTTTTTCGCGAATGCGGTGGGCTATCTCTAAGGCCACCTGGGTCTTTCCGATCCCCCCTAAACCAGTGATTGCAACCCTTCGGTATCCGTCTTGCAATATGATCAGGTCTTCCACTTTCTTTATCTCATCCAGGCGGCCAACAAAATTCGGGTTTCTGAAGAGAGGGACCATCCAATGCTGGGCTTTTCTTGCCTCCCAAATGCTGGGATTTACCTGACAGACCGGCATGTCTGAGATTAGAAGCTTCGCATAGGCAGCAGCTGTCAATGCTGCATAACCCTGCCACTGCTTCTGCTTGTGGGAGTCACAATAGTCGCATATACCTCGAATCACAAGGGTTGGAAGCTCATTCATAAGACCTGCAGCTTCCATCTCAAAGCAAAGAATCCCATGCTGTGTTGCTAGACGATCTCGTGTTTCCGAGTCTTTAATCACTTGGTTCCCAGATGCTATCAGACCGTAATGAATGTAGGGTATTTGTCTTGCACGTGGCGGCCGCTTGACCAGTCGTTCTCGATCGCAATTCCCACAGTCGGATCTCTTATCAGCATGGTGGTAGGAAGAGCAGAAAAATAGATCTGTATCTTTTCTTGGGCGGGTGAATCTTTCTCTGATGTGAGGATTTCGTCTCAGGGCTTCACTGGTGACGCATAGGAGAGCATCATCGTTAGCCGTCATATGCTTTGCTCGGATTCGGCTTATGTGCGTTAGAAGGACCTGCGGTGGTTGATTCAACAGGCCCGTGGGCTCAAACTGCCCCCCCTGCACTGCCTTGCCATAATCGTATTGTATCACCCCACCATGCCTTCCACCTGGTGTACTGACGACAACATCCCCCAATCGAATATCGTCACTTTTGCTCGGAACCCCACCCCCAATCCCCACCATTAGTCCAAACCGGAGCCGAGGAAAGGTCAAGCGCATACGCGATACGACAGCCGCCGCAGAGACAGTCCCGTAGATACCGTTGGGTAGGTAGGCAATAACTATGTGATGGCCGTTAAGCTCGCCAAATTCGTACGCGTTCGGATCACTCGCTCTTCCAGGTAGGTTGTGGATCTTGTCCAGCATGGCCCGGGCTGCTGCCGCCTCGAGAGGCAAAGCACAGATCCATGCGATAGTATAATCATGAAACGTGTGGGATGCCATTCGGTAAATGACAATAACCTGTTGGATGATATTAGCTGTATCTGACTAAGATATTTCTGAGGTGTCGCGATGCCAGCTAACTCACAGGATGGGTGACTTTCACGGAGCGAGTACCTGGAAGAGAGAGGGTGGGGGGGGGGGGGGGTTTTTTTCAGCCACTGCACGTGTCCTGCAAGGCTGACTCGGCGGGGCGATTTGTCTTGCCTCTACAGTCTACAGAGTATCAGATAGTACTAAATCATCTTTTTGAAAAAAGCAGATTGTTCGGATTAATCACTCACCGAGAGAAATAGTTCGTTGGTGCTGCTGGAAGTTCAACGCAGACTCTTTCCAAGACTCGCACGAACCTGGAGCTGTTTGGCAGCGATTGAGCTTATTCAAAGTTCAATATGAGGCTATTCCCAGTTTGAGAAATACAGATGAGATTAAGAAGAATATTTATAACAGGTATCTATTTAATCAAGAATAACCAAACAGCCAATTAAGACCATTCAAAAACAAAGAATTCTATCCATAAACGAACCACACCATCATTCCAAATGGAACCGCAACTCCGACTCCAGCTGCTCGCCTACCATCATTTCGCGGGCGATTGCAACCGTGGCCTCGAACGACCCCTCTCCCACGTACCAATCGTACCGCCAGGTATGCCGGGCCTTATCTCCGGATATGTCGCAGGCGATTAAGCAGCCACAGAAATGATGTATGTATTGTGTGACCGCTGTGCGTGCCTCTTGCTCATCGAAGGCCCGTCTGGCGGACCTTGGGAATGACCTTGCGCTCTCATGCAGAAGTCTCAACAAAAGGACCTTGTCAACCCCCTCGATGTCGATCTCGAGGTCCTGGTCGACCATTCTGACGGTGGGGAGCTGGTGCTTACCTAGATGCGGACTGGGCTGTGTCTGTTTTCTGGAAAAGGGTACGGAAAGGTTTTCGTGAGAGGTGTAGTCACGACTGGCTTGCGCGCTGCTGGCTGGGGTATAAATGTTGTATTTATAGCTTGCATGAATCAGAGCCAGTCTCACCGCACAAACAAAGGCTGTCGGATAGATGGTGATCATCGACTGTCCGCAATATCTGACAAAGCCATCTGTGCCGGCTATCTTTGACACTGCAGTCTGCAAACAAGGCTTCGCTGGAAGAATTCAAATCAACCCCACCTTTCAGCAAAGACACCACCGGGAAGGAACGCCTGCACCGCAGTATCCTCCTTGTGATATCGTTGGAGGTACAGGCAGATCGAGGGACATTCCACTCTGGCCCTCAGTTCAATCCACCAGATACTGCGGCCGGCCTGGCGATACCACAGATACAGCAGCACGAGCGCGACAGGGTCCCGATTCCGGAGCATATCCTCAAAGACACCGTGAATACTGCGGATGAAGAGCTGCGCGGGACCGGTGGTGACTTTGGTGTCTGGGAGGTTCAGGGTCAGGGCCACAGCGTGGGCGGCCTCGAAGTACGGATTATCTGTCGCCGTCGATGCCTCGTGGAGGAGGCACAAGGCCGCCACGGCCCGCGGGATGCCCTGCACGCCGCGCTGCGGCAAGGGGGCGTTCATCTGCGCAAAGGTGGGCGCCATGACGCGGAAGACGCTGTCCGGGCGTAAGGGATCGACGATGTGCCACAGTGCCATTTTACCTTTGCTCAGACGGACCCAGTCCAATGCATCGGTTTGCTGGTCAGAGGGGGTGAGGGGCCACGATTCTTCCGGTGTGCATGCCTCAGGGGATGAGAAGGCCAGGATGGCCAGCGCAGCCAGGGTGCCCCAGAGTGGATCCTTGTCTTCGGCGTTGATCGGCCGCTCCCTGAACCGTCGGTTGAGAAGGGCGGTGCTCTGGTACCAGTGATAGCACTCGTCCAGACTGCGACGGCTGCCTCCGACGGTGTTTAGGTGGCGGTCGTATGTAAGTGCCACGGCTAGAGAGGCGTGCATGAGATAAGGGTACTGTCGGCCACACAGGGCTGGTGTTAGCCGAGTGTAGATCCAGGACGACTAGCCCTACACGATGTGCAGTACTTACAACGAAGGCTAGTTGCAGGAGCTTGCGATTCACGTGCAGCATATTCGGGTCATCTGGGGTCAGAAGACTACTTCCATAGTACCGAGTGAGGAAGTCCTGACACTTCGTGTTCAGCTGATAGAATGTCGATTGGTCCGCCGTCCAGACCGCACCGGCGAGGGGGGGCTGTAGCTCGGCAGTTCCTCGCAGCGCCAGCGATGGCCTCCCTGTCTCAGCGGCGATGGGCTGCAGGTCGGGAATATTGAAGATGAAGTTGCACACTATCCCGAATGCGCAACATTTCTTGCAGTTAGGTCTACTTTCGTCGCACTGAAGAGGTTTGGAAAGTACAATCAGCCATGCACGAATCAATGTAGTCAAGCGAGCCAACCAGCCAACCTTGAACCCACCTTGAGCTTTCGGAGCTTGCAATTGCGGCAGCCATATCTGGATCTTCGCTGAGTAGTCCGCTTCTGAGCAGTAACAGTTTCTGCACATGTTGAGGACATTTTTGTGGGCTGGGAATGGTAGGCAATGGATGGGAGGTAGTCGCAAGTACAAGGTAACTTAGTTCCCACCAATCGTCCCCTCAGGCACCCACATGGCACAGGTGCACACGCTAACCTCCTTTCGGAACGAGATCTTCCACGCGGCGCTAGCCACATTTCGGATGCAGAGGTCTCTGATTGGCTGCGGAGATCTATAATCATCGAGGCAATAGTTGAAAACAACACTTCAGTGACATAAATACCAGCCTCAATCCCTGGTTCGCTGGCCTCCTCTCTATCTTAAAGCCCATCAATTACCTCTCAGAGAGTTCCTCTTTCTCCCCAACCCCAAAATCCTAGATCCCAAAATGACCACCCACCACTTAGCCGCCATCTCCCCGGGCCCAGGCCAACCCTTGGAGCTTCGCACCCGGCCCACCCCCCAACCAGGCCCGAACGACCTCCTCATCGCCGTCAAATCCATCGCCCTCAACCCGGCCGACCACATCATGCAAGACACAGGCCTCTTCATCCCGGACACCAGCTACCCGACGGTCCAGGGCTTCGACCTAGCCGGCCTAGTCCTCGAAGTCGGCGACGCGGTCCCCCAGAATGCTTCCTTGCACCCAGGGACCCGCATCGCCGCCTACAGCGCCCTAGTCTGGAAAGCCTGCAGCCCAGACTACGGCGCGTTCCAACAACGATGCCTCGTGCCCTGGCAGCACGCAGTAATCCTCCCCGACGAAGACGGGCACGAGTTGACCTGGAACGAAGCAGCCACCCTCCCCGTCTCCGTCCAAGTCGCGCTAAGCGCATGGGATGCGATGGGGATTCCCCGCCCTCCACCAGCAGCAGCAGCAGCCACCGCTCTGCCCTCCACCCCCGACCAGATCGGAAAAAGTCAAGCCCTCCTCGTCTGGGGCGCCTCCTCCAGCGTCGGCAGCATGGGCGTGCAGACCGCGCGCCTCCTCTGCGACTCCCCAACCACCCCCTTCGCCGCCGTCTACGCCACCGCCGGAACACCGCGCAGCCGAGCGTACGTCGCATCGTTGGGTGCGGACCGCATCTTTGATTATCATGACCCCCTCACACCCCGGGAAATCGTCGATACCGCCCGGAAGGACGGCCTGACAATCCGGCATTGCTTTCTGGCGATGGGGCAGCTGGCGGCTTGTCGGGCGGTGGTGGGGGCGTTTCGCGGGGAGGACCAGGTCACAGGAAAGATCGCGTCGGCGCCGCCAGTGCCGCCGGATGCCGGGGTCGTGGACGACGGCGCCGGGGTGGAGACGGTCTTTGTGATGCCTGCGACGGGGGAGGCGGAGCGGCTGGCGCAGTTTCGGGAGTGGCTGGGGTCGTGGTTGAGAGAGAGTTTGGGGAGAGGGAGGATTCGGCCGAGTCCGGAGGGGAGGGTTGTCGGGAAAGGGTTGGGCGCTGTGAATGCTGGGTTGGATGAGTTGCGGCGCGGGGTGAGTTGTGTTAAGTTGGTGGTGGAGGTTGCGGAGTGATTGATTGTATACAGTATATTTGATGGGATGTGCATGGGGCAGGGGGGTGAAGATGCTGGATGTTGGATATAGGGGTTATCTTACTGTATGTACTTCATCTGTTTCAGCACGCGATATCAGAGTGTATCCTTGGAAGTATTTGGTGGACCTTGTAGATATGGTCCGATTTGAGCTTGGTAGACTTCCATGGAGGGTGTGTGGAACGGTCCTGGCCATACAATGCATGTTACGCCGAAGAGCATTTGAGTGGCTGACTCCTCGATAACCCACAGCAGACTATCCCGAACACTGCAAATACTCTGTAGATCTTTGAGAGACCACCCAGTTACAACAACCGACTATCAGACAAAGAAAAGATATAATTGCTACCAAGACTGTACATGATCGAACAAGACGTGAAAAAAAAGGAAGTTGAAACACCACCCACACGCAGACATACACCCAGACCCTTTCTCTTTGATCAAAAAAATTTGATTAATGTCTCGGACTTTTCCTTCCACTGACCCCTGTCATCCCCTCCATTAACTCACTGGCCGGGAGAGATCAACTTGCCCTCAGCCCGGCTGTTAGGGTGCCATCCACCGGCATAGGGGGACTGACCGCCGAGCTGCTCAGCGTGCTCGCGGATCCGGGCTTCCAGCTCGGGCCGGAAGTGACGGATCAGACCCTGGATGGGCCAGGCAAAGGCCTCTCCCAGAGCGCAAATGGTGTGACCCTCGACCTGCTTGGTCAGCTCCTGGAGCATGTCAATCTCACGCTCGCGGGCCTGGCCGGTCTCCATGCGCTGCATCATCTGCATGGTCCACTTGCTACCCTCACGGCAGGGCGTGCATTGACCGCAACTCTCGTGCTTGTAGAAGGTGGACAGGCGGGAGATGGCGCGGACGATATCGGTCGACTTGTCCATGACGATGACGGCGGCGGTACCCAGACCGGACTGGGAGTCCTTGAGGGCGTCGAAATCCATGAGCTGGTCGTCACAGATAGACTTGGGGAGGACGGGGGTCGAGGATCCACCGGGGATGACGGCCTTGAGGTTGTCCCAGCCACCGCGGACACCACCGCAGTGACGCTCGATCAGCTCGCGGAGGGAGATGGACATCTCCTCCTCGACGGTGACGGGGTTGTTGACGTGACCGGAGATACAGAAGAGCTTGGTACCGGCGTTGCGCTCACGACCGAAGGAGGAGAACCAGCTGCCGCCACGACGCATGATGGTGGGCACCACCGCCACGGTCTCGACGTTGGTGACCGTACTGGGGCAACCGAACAGACCGACGGCAGCGGGGAATGGAGGCTTGAGACGGGGCTTGCCGGCCTTACCCTCGATCGACTCGATCAGGGAGGTCTCCTCACCACAGATATAAGCACCCATTCCACGGTGGATGTAGACGTCGAAGTCGTAGCCGGTGCCGCAGGCGTTCTTGCCGATCAGGCCGGCCTCGTAGGCCTCGTTGATAGCCCGCTGCAGGACGGTGGCTTCGTGGTAGAATTCACCACGGATGTAGATGTAGGCGGCGTTGGCGTTCATCGCACGACCGACGACCAAGCAACCCTCGATGAGCTTCTGGGGGTCCTTGCGCATAATCTCACGATCCTTGCAGGTTCCGGGCTCACCCTCATCGGCGTTGACGACCAGGTAGCGGGGGCGGGGGTCCTTGTCCCAGTCCTTGAAGTTCATGAAGGACTAGATGCCACGCCCGATCAGCTCGGAATTGACCAATCGTTTGCCTCCGCACCAGAGGGGAGAGACTTACGTATTTCAATCCGGAGGGGAAACCGGCACCACCACGACCACGAAGACCAGAGGCCTTGATCTCGGAGATGAGCTATACACCGAATGCAACCATTAGCATTGAATCGTTATCAACACCACATATCCGTCCACGTGTCGGCGATGGGATTGAGGTGGTTATCTTAGGGGCAGCGTACCCAGTCGTGACCCTTGAGAACAATGTCCTTGGTGCGGTGCCAATCACCGAACTTCATTGCCGACTTGAGGTCGGCTCCATGGTGACCGTAAAGGTTGGTGAAGATGCGATCTTGGTCCTTCAGGCCGCCATAGTGTCGTACGGGGGGAGCGTTGTCCTGGACAGTCGCGAAAGAACGGGCAGCCGGGGCCTGGGCTCGGAGGGAGCGGGAGGAAAGGTTGGCGATAGAGGAAGACGAGGGAGCCGCCGCTCGGGATATCATGGTGAATATGGGCCCAGTGGCTGCACGGAGAGACTGGGGGGAAAGAGGTCAATTGGGGGGGAGGCGGAGGGGGATCGAGATGATGAAGGCGTTCAGCAGTTGAGCTTCCACCCTTCCGGCGCGGCAATTCCTGCGCCTGCTGAATATCCGCCTTTCCCCGCCCGCTGATTGGCCTTGGTCCAATCACGTGAGACATAATGAGTAAGCTGCTTTTTGTGCCACCTAGGTACGCAGTTATACCTTACATACAATTCTAATCCTATTCGTCATCAGAGTCTTGATCTCATCGATTCATTGTTCAATCCATTTCGTCTCATCTACTCCTCCTGAGGAATATACAAGTACGATCCCGTGGACAACATCACCTGCCCATCGCTGGCTAGCAATCTCAGCGGATCTTCAGGCATGTGCACGCACTCCTGCTCTCCTACCATCCACGCCCAGCGTATCCAGTTGGGTGACAGCCACCAGTCATCGTCCTGCCATGAGCCTGTGTAGGCCTCTAATCCAGCAAACACGGCAGAGCGTTGTGACTTCATCTGCTCCAGAGCCTCATCAAACTGGCTCACTAGGTACTCATCGTCCTCATCCTCCAGCGCCCAGGCCACATCATTTGGTGGCGGTGGGTAGTTCTCGAGCAGGAATTTCGCCCATCGAGTAATTCTGGGCGACAACTGGCCTCCCGCAGACCCTGACACCTTCGTAGTTCTACCAGCTGCGGCAACGAGACACAAGAAGATGGGGAACGCGAAGGGCGATGTCTCCGCGCTGTCTCTGAGCACCGGGATGGCCTTCTCCGTAGTGCTTAGAACATCCTGGAAGCATGCCTTGCATAGTGGTTGCATCTCCATTGGCAGAAGATCCGGCAGCTCGGTCAATGTGAATAGTTCCCCGGTCTTGGTGAGAAGTGACTGCCTCTCCAAGATCCGCATCTGCAGCCGGGACAAGATTCCTTCCGGGAATTTGCCGGCAGGGATCCGGGCCATATGGGCCCCAAGGATCCTTTTCATTTCTTCCCATCTACCAGTGAAGTTGTGTTGCCGCGCGCGGTTCAGGGTCCATGCAGCTATCACAAGAGCGGTTTCAGACAGCATGATCTGGCTGTCACGGTACATCTTCGCGTGAGTTTGTTTCAAATTCTCCGGGTGCTGTAGATCTTGGCCGGAGGCTCTCAGCTTCACAGCATGGTTGATAAGTTCAATCACGATCTGGCCCATCGCAGCCAGCAGCGCGCGTGAGTTCCCGTAGGCGCTGGGGATTTTGATGTCGTGGTCCGTGATTTCTAGGGTCTCCAACTCCCGGTTGTTCGCCGCCAGGACGGAGACCGCGTTGAGGAGAGCAGGCGAGAAGATCGAATGCTCCATTGCAGTATCCGGGGCCAGCAGCGGATAGAAGATGTTGAAAACATAGTAGTGGTCTTCAGTGTCCGCAGCCAAATGCGGGAACATTTGCAGCTGGTGGGAACGTGCCTGCTGAAGCGGACTCTCGGGTGGTGCGCGAAGACTCACAATGCGATAGTCACAAGGGTTGCCCGGAAGACAGAATCCGTAGTTCATCATCACTGCTTGGGTGTCAGTGGAGCTGTTCAAATAGACCTCGAAGAAAGCCAGTACAAAAACTTACACTGTTCATTATTCCGAGGCCCGTAGTTATTGGAGATTTCCTCCCCAGCAGCCACGTTCTCCAGGACCACAAACCTAACCTCATCCTTCTCCGCTCGCCACTCGACCTTAGCCAGCGGCCGATGATTAGCCACATCGAAGAAGGGCAGCAAGACAGAAATATTCTCCTCCGACAGCTCCTCCTTGGGGATCACACCGGACAACACCTTGGCAGAAAAGGCGCGCGAGAAGAAAATCGTCGAGGCCCACAGATAGAGATCCCTAGACACAGGAGGTCAACCACAATCCTCCGTAACCATTACCTTTCACCAAGAACAAGAAACAGGAACAAAAACATCCAAAACACAAGCCCCACAACAGAAGGAAGCAAATCAAGAATACGCACCATGTAAATTCCTCCACCCCATCGAACCCAGCTTCCCTCAACGCCCGCACCGCAGCCTCATACTTCCCCCTCAGCTTCTCGACCCGTTGCTCCCTAGCCGGCAACAGACTCGTCCCCTGCAACCACCGCAGATCCTCGCCCTCATAATTGGGCGGCGTCGTCAACGTCCCCGGCTGCGGCAACGTCCGCAGGTACGGGTACCAGAAGCTCTGCGCGCCGCGCAGATACTGGCCCACCAGAAAGAAGACCGTCGCCTCCTTCAAGCCGACCGCGTCGATGAAGGGGCGCGGGAAGTCCAGGCCATGGGACTTGAACTCAACGATGCTGCCACCGCCGGTGGCATCTGCATCTGGAGCGACAGTGGCGGCGGTGGATGCACGGTACCCGATGACGTTGAAGTACGAGATCGTCGTGGTCAGGGGCGTCTGGATGATCTGCGTGTCCACGGCCAGGCTACCTTCGGACGAGCCCTTGCGGACTTGCAGGTGCACCCCGCGTTGCTCGTCTTTGGCGACCTGCACGGCGGGGTGCAGCTGGCCGCCGTGCTGGGCCATCCATGCCTGGAGGTCGGCGTAGATCTCTAGTCCGGTGGTGGCATTGTTGGTGCTGCGGGGGAGAATGTTAATTTCATATTCTTCTTTGTTGTGGTGTTTATGTTCTTATTCTGGTTCTGGAAGGAATGAGATGAAAAATGTGTGTGTGTGTGTGTGTGTGTCTTGATTTGAAAATGACAACAAGAAAAAACCATATCATATAGCTCGTAGCGGTTCAACGTCATGCTGGAACCGGGCCATAGCACGAAAGTAAAGCCTTGACTTACCTGGGAGACCCCGCGGTCGTGCTCGCAGCCATACTATGAGAGAATCGCCGCTGAAATGGCTGACCCAGACGAAAGCCCTTATAGCTGAGTAGTAGAAATTGAAGGTATCGGGTTTTGTCGAAGAATCCGAGGCAAAAGGTCAAGAGCATGACGCAGAACTTTGGCGGGTCGAGCAATTGACATGATTCGATTTTCGACTCCCGAACCGGAAATTGTCCCACTTTTTCTCTCCCGACTCGGGATTGTGTAGCAGCACAGCACTTATCTCCATATCAACATCAATTTACTACGGATACGATACTACCATCATCTTCCAGATTCGTGATCAAACTGGGAAAGAAAACAAGACCAAAATCCTTTCTCTTCGAAAGTATCTTACAAGTCCAACAAAAATAGCAATAAGACAGTAGGAAAACCTCAAAATCATCCAAAATGCAGTAACATCAAACATTCGTTATAATGGAATTCTCGTGACTTCACATAATTCAAAGCTAATTGCTCTGAGAATGAAGATGATACAGCAAACAAGAGGGAGGATATACTGGAGCATACTCCCCACGAGATCATGCTGCTGTAACAAGCATCCATAGACAGCACCATCTCAAACTCATAATCAAGCCGACCTCATCATCACAGGATAAGCACACGCGAATACCATGCAGTCAACTAGTGTACATAAGATGGAACCTTTACCAATCCCATCAAGGCAAGCATTATCAAAGCACCACCCAAGACGTAGTAACCTAAGATCCACAATAACAGGAAAAGGGAATCCGCGAAAGATAGAAAGTGAAGATGCATAGGATATCAAAAGAGCAAACAAAGATCAATGATCAGTGCATAGAAGATGTTGAAGACTTCCTACCCGGCACTAAAATCTCGACTAGCCCGTCATCCTCACCGTCGCTGCTGTCGTTGTCGTTATCCTCGCCGAATGGAGAGACCCCCATGCGTGATCGAGCAAAGTCCATGTAGCGCCCCGGTCCTAAGTCGGGATAGCCGAGCGATTCATTCATGATGGCCTCATCTTCTTCGTCCGAGTCCATCATTCGAGGGTCAGCAGACGGCCCCACCATCTCTCCCATGTCGTCGTCGTCCTCCACTTCCAGTGGAACCCGTTCCTTGCGCCGCATGCCCTCAGTTCGACCTTCTCCATCATCATCGGAGGAACCAGTGGAGAACGAGTCGGGAGGGCTAAAGCCAGACTCCGGGAAGGTGGGCGAGGAAAACGGCTCGTCTTTGTCACCCGTCGGAGGGAAATCGTTGGATGGGAAAGCGGCATCTGCTGGAGAGTGGTTGCCTTCTGTGTCTTCGTCGAGACCTGCAATCACAAAGGGATTGGTCGGCCACTGGGACTCAGAGGTCTCATGTTCGCTCCCCAGGTTCCTGTCTTCGGCCCCTTCCGAGCCGTCATTAGCCTGCTGCTTCTGAGCCGCAAGCCGAGCGGCTAATTGCCGCCTTGCGCGGGACGGCCCTTGACTCATCGGAGCAGGAGGCGGGGGAAGAATGGGTATCGGTTGGCTGGTCGAGTTGGCAGATCCCTGAAGACAGAGTAAGGTTAGCATATCTGTAGGCAGAGCGACTTGAAATTCGAGATTTCTCGTGTGCATGGTCAGAGAACAGGATAATGAAGCTTGATAGATGACAAAAGCTAGGCTCAGCCTTAGCGGGGATTCAAAGAACTACTCGTACGGGGGAAGGTATTGCTTGGTTGTAGAAAGTCATCCGCACATGATATCGGGGAGTAGTACTGTTCTGAATGACTTCATACATATGGAGAAGCGCTGCCAGTCCAACACGTTGTGCCAGGCCCTGTATGGCCCGTACCACTCCCGTCATCCATCATGTGTCTAAATTTCCAGCGGTCCGGGTTGAGAGCGAAACAGTCAAGGGCTTCGACGTGAGGAAAGGGCGGGTATATATGGGGCGGCCTGGGTCGATAAGAATCGCCTCGGCCATAAATTAAGGGAGGTTCAAGCATCGCGCATATCGATATCTGTGAAATCGTGATCACCCACATTGTCTGATCCGCCTTCGGCGGATTGATCAGCCAGGTTTCTATCGTCCTGGTCTTCCATTTCCTCGTCCTCGTCGTCACTCGAGCTGGCGAACCCGCTCAGGAGAGAATTCCCACCAAGTCCAAAAGCCCCACCGGATACGCTTCCTTGATTCATCATGTCAAAACCTTGGAAGCCAGAATTTCCCGTAGAACCATTAAGCCCTGCATCCGCAAGCGCCGATGAAGCGTTGGCGCTCTGGCCTGAGTTGATCATGCCTTGCCGATGCCCAATGGACATGTCCGGCCGTACGCCACCAAGAATGGCATTGTCACGTTCCCTTGTCTCGGAGAGCGTTTGCTCGACATAGTCAATCCACTCGGGGTTGAGGACACTTTCCATCACAGTCGGTGAAAGCAGCTCCGGTGGGTGGCGTTCGCTGAACTTGACGACCTCCTCAGCGATCAATGTGAGATGACCCATGTAGCCCAAACGAATCTGTCTTGTGCGCTGGGTTTCGTCACTTCTCTTCTGTCCGTCGACAATGCTCTGCGTTATCCGACCTGTCTCGAAGACATCAACAGCCAGCATCCGGTTGTAACCACGTTCCATTGGGCCATTGAAGACTTGCTGTACGACGTCGTAGACGACGTTATGAAGGAAGTTATTCCACGGGAACCGGAAAAAGAAATCCTGCGATGCTGTTAATCCTAATCCCATAACATGGGGCATTTAAGGGGAGACAAACCAAGATGGTGGGAACAACCTGGTTTTCTACGAACATAATCTTGAGATAATCGCCAACCACAGGCTGCCCATTGGAATCAACCTGAATGTCAGGATGCAGTGGCCGCTGTGAAGAAGGAGCATCGCCGACCTGGCCAGCAGTATCAGGCGCGGAAGAGCTGGGTGGCTGATTATCTTGATTGGGGGCAGGGTCCGCATCAAGAGAGGGCTGCGTCTGACTGGCTGGCTCAGTTGTAGTCTCAGCAGACGATTCATGCGGCTTGGCGGATTGCCCACCGTCGAGGCTGACTTCTTGGATTTGATCTGCCAAACCAGACGTGGTGTCAGTCTCCGTGGTGTGCGCCCGTATAGAATCTTCTGTCTTGCTTCCGAGTGCCTCATTCGCAGCCGAGTCTGTGACATCTGCAGATTCAGAGCTTTGTGAAACAGGTTCAGGCTCAGACTTGGGGCTGGGAAGGTTCGCTTCCCTGACCCCCGCATCCTTCTCTTTGTCAACAAGGACGCCGGATGCGCTGACATCCTCGAAGCTCTCCTCGCCGGTGTTGGCAACTTCAAGGACCCTCGAACCTTCTGGTGACCCGTAACCAATAACAGATCCGTTCACGAAGTCCACAGTAGAGTCATTTCCATCAAAGGCGGACGTCTCTTCTCTGTGCGCGTTGAAGGCACCCTCACGCATGAGCCTTTCGCGCTCAGCATCGCGTTGTCGGACATACTCGTCACTTCCTGGCTCATTCAACAGACCCATATTACTGCAGTGTAGCAGTTCCGCCATCAGCTCACAGGTCTTGAATCTATCGAAGCCCAGGGGTTCGATTTTTGCGCCCCATGCCGAGTTCAGCTTTCCCCTTTCAACAGTCTTCACTTTTCCACCATCATTGACCGTATGCTTGGAGCTCTTGATCAAGGCCATGAAGTCGGGTATGTGCTTGGCAAAAAGTCGGAGAAGGTTCCCAAGGTAAATAGGGTCATATGTCGTGGGTGGTGAGTCCGGCCCATTGATGTTCTCCGGGTCATAGTCTGAGTTATTCTTTCGAATAACTTCAATAATAATGCCCACACCGACCGTCAGTGGGTTTCCACCCTTCAGCATGGATTTGATCAAAGTCTCTATGCAGGTTGTGGAGACTAATTGCCGCGTGAGACTATTAGGGCCGATGCAGGACTGGTCATTCTGCGTTGCGTTTGCCGAAATGGTGATGATTGCTTTCAAGAAGTCACCTGCCGAGGTTTGGACGGAGGCAGGGTATTCCGGCGACAAGAACGATAGCAAGGTCGGTATGAGGTTTTGGGCCCTCAGCCACTAAGAGAATGGTCAGCTTGTGTTACAAGCACCTGATTCCATGGCTTTAGGAACTCACATCAACAATCCCTTGGCCGCCTTCAACCTTCTCCAAGCTGATAATCTTCAACAAAAGATCCATGACCATGGGGTTATCCACATGCCGGAGGATGGCCGGAACCACGCCATCCATGGACTTCAGCAGGTCCAGCATCTCGGTCGTCTTCTTGTCAAACAGCGTCTCGTTGACTTTTGTGAAGTAACTCGCCTGGACAGAGTCCAAGGACGAAGGACGCTTCAGAAAGCCCCAAAAGTGCTTCAGATGATCCGGGTTCAACATAATCGACTCCACGATTGACCAGATTTCGGATGACAGGATTTCGCATGCGACATACGCCCGTTTCAACCGATCCTTTTCTGCCCGCTCCAGGTCCTCTGGGTCCAGCATATCTCTGAGCGGGTCTTTGTGTTTCTCCTCCACCGCCGATGTGTCGTTGTTCGACTCCGTGGCGTTGCTGTCATTGGTATCATCGTCTTCGTCATCATCGTCGTTCACTAGCGATGGGGCGATCACGTAGTCCATAAGCCGTTTCAAGACATTATCCTCTCGTAAGAATTCTATGAGCTTCGTATTATTTTGCTTGAGTTCCTGGATCAGTTCCGACTCATCCAGCAGCTCCTCCAGGCTGACATCGGGCTTGTCTAGCAGAGTATCAATGCTGGAGATACTTGCATATCCTCCAAAACGCCAAAACATGATGATTTATATAACCGGCCAAACCGAGTCATGGAAAGAAGATTCGGTAGAATGCGGGTTTTTCTAGCGGCCGGAGTCCTCCGTCGAAAACGTTGCGACTGAGACCTGTTGTATATTACAAGAGCCGTGAGAGTGTCCAAAGCCTCTAGCCTATGGGACAACCCATGCAATGTTTCAGATCGTCGTGAATGAGAAGTTTGTGTATGAAGGCGGGATCGCAAGTGTAATGTTCGTTATGTTCACGCGTTCCAGGTATAGAAAGTGAGATCGGAAATTTCGTGAGCAGAGATGAGCCTGGTCGGAGCGTCCAAGCGCTAGATGCGCCGAGTATCCCAGTTAGCAAACCTCTTCGCGCGTTGAGCGTCATGATCATGAAGGAGGGAGGACAGAAACGTTGATTGTGAGGGTCGGGAACATTAGGGGTGGCTTCGCCCGAGGATCGGAGGATAGCAGGGCAGACTTCAGGCAGGCAACACAATGACCGGGTCAGGCATTGCGGCCGCGACTGCAGAATTCACCAGATGGCAGACATGAAGGCCCAGCAAGCGGAGGACAAAAGTTTAAAAGAAAGATACACCATATAAAATTCAAGCAAAGCACACATACCTTTCACAACCTGAGGGAGTGACAAGAGAAGAGAAAACGGTGGGAGAATCCTCAACAAGGGGAGGGAGGAATCGGGGTTCGTCAGCCTTGCGCTGCACGGGGTGAAACGAGTCAGTCAGTTAGATGAAGCAGGAATAGTGCGTAATGGTGATGATGAATGGAGGTTAAGGCAGTAAGTCAGTCAATGGTGCTAGGCGTGTGTGGGTAGTACAGTAAATACTGTAACTACAGTACCTCAAGAAGAATAGTTCAAGGATGGCGGGCTGACATCCGCAGGGCAAATCAGTCGGACTGTTGCTGCGCTGGCTGGCTGGCTGTGTCTGGATCGGTCGGTAACTCTGATCCCTGGAGGTGACGAGGAATGATCCAAGCGGAAATACCCAACACGCCCGAGCGACGGCGGGGGGAGGGCAAACTTTGGGACCAGAGATACGCGAGGGCAGAGTAAGAAGAGTAAGAGAGGGGGGTTGAAAGAGAGGGAGGGGGGGAGGAAGTGGGATAGTCTAGTTAGTTAGTCCTGCGGAAATGAATAATAATGGTCGATGAGTTTCACAGTCTGGGAATTGCTTAGTGGGTTGGAGGGAGTTCGACCCGGATGATTAATCAGAGAAGGGGGCAAAGGCATAAAGCATGAAGACTACAATGTTCTCCTCTTCTTTAGTGATATAATTGTGTAGATATTCCTCTATCTTGACAACAACGTATGTAACTAAGGAAAGGCGCAGTAACAGTCGGAGTCTTCAGGCTGGCTGCACGAGACGAGTTCCAGTTGGTATTGCTTGCTTCCTTGCATGGCCGGTGCTGGGAGGTCGGGCCTACGTATCAGGTACCGCACTGACCATACCCGCTCGTGTGTGGGTGCAAGTACCGGGTACGACTAGTCCGTCGTTTCCATCATTGCGGAATGCTTGTTGATTGCGTCGGAGCCTGCTAATCACCCTGCCACTGAAGTATTGATTGCACCTGACTGTGTATTATCCCAATCAGGTAGAGTTGGGCAGACCGGTACGAAGAGTCCGTACTCCGTAGTCAATGTGGAATCTGGAATGTTGGTCAGATGACCTGTGGAGTGTCTGTCTTGTCAATCCCCAATTTTAGGATAATATCTTACTGTACTGACACGATCGCTAATCGCTAAGACTTCCGTACGCAAGCGCTCAGCCATGTCCCGTCAAAGTCTGGCTTCAGATCAAATTACGGGAGAGAATGAATATTGTCGCCTGTCACTATACCCTTACACAGTCACGAACAAAATGAGAAAGTGACGTCTACGTCGGTGTTTAGTCGATGTCGCGCTGTGCTCGAAGTACATCCAATACTCTCATGTAGGCGGCGAGACTATTTACTGCCTAACGGACGGTGTTCCAGTTCCCAGTTCCCGCCCTCCAACTAAACCACTCCAGCTTCCAATCATTCGGGTGCCACAAACACAACCCCAACTCTTTCTCACTCCGTCATCTTCCCCTTCTTGATCATCCCTCACAAGAAAGAAAAACCAACGATGAACCGACTATTCGGTAGCAAGAACGCGGCTCCGAAGCCAACACTGGACGGGGCGATCAGCAATGTAAGTGTCCCACTTTCCCTTCGCCTTTCCGATTCACCCCTCCCCTCTCTCTTTCACCCTCTCTGTCTCCTATCGCTTCTCCGCCCTTCCCCCCTCCTCCGAAACCCCGCACGCATAACCTGTGATGGCCTGAACTAACCCCAACCCACCATCCGGGAGAAAAACAGGTAGAGAATCGCATCTCGAGCATTGACGTCAAGCTGGCCGCGCTGAACTCGGAGCTCTCGACCTACCAAACCAAGATCGCCAAGATGCGCGACGGGCCCGGCAAGACGGCCCTGCGGCAGAAGGCGCTGAAGGTGCTGCAGCGGCGGAAGCAGTACGAGGCGCAGCGCGACCAGCTGTCGCAGCAGTCGTGGAACATGGAGCAGGCGGGGATGATGCAGGACAACCTGAAGAACGTGATGACGACGGTGGACGCGATGAAGACGACCACCAAGACCCTGAAGAAGCAGTACGGGCAGATCGACATCGACAAGATCGAGCGCATGCAGGACGAGATGGCCGACCTGATGGACATCGGCAACGAGATCCAGGAGAGCATCTCGCGCGCCTACGATGTGCCGGAGGATGTCGACGAGGCGGAGCTCGACGCTGAACTGGAGGCCCTCGGCGAGGAGACCATGATGGAAGGCGCCATGGCCGACAGTGCCATGCCCAGCTTTCTCCAGGACGAGGTCGCGCCCCCGCAGTTCATCGATGAGCCGCCGGAGCAGAGTAAGATCAAGGAGCCTGCGGGCGGGCTTAGCTGATTTGGGTGAGCGGATGGGGGGGAGGCGGTCTAGTATCTTTGAGTCTAGGTGTTCGAATTATGGAAAGCATTCGGAGTTGGGTCATGTCTATGCGCCTTCAAGTTTTCCAGATGAAGCAATTTGATTTCTTTTTCTTTCTGTCCTTCTGCTAAGCTATATACGGGGGAATGACCGGGAATCGATCCAGGCTAGAGTCTGGCGCAATCCTGCGGTGGTAGAGATTATTGTTTGGCAGCTCATGCTTCAGGCCTTGCCGAGGCCAAGGAGCACAAGAAGCGCGACATTCATCACCACAATAACCAGCCAGACAATAACAGCGATGATGGTTACGAAGAGATTGTTTTTCATCTTGACTCCTCCCGGCGCCGATTCTCCGCCCTCGAAGACCCGCTCAGTTGGGACGGTCATGTAACGGTTGCGACATGTAAAGTAGATGAGAGGAGCGCTGACAAAGGGAAGGATGACACTCAGAACCACTTGGCTGGCATTCAAGGTCTTGTCCAATCCATCTTTACCGACGGCAGCCGCAATGATTATGCTAGGGATGATACTGATCGATCGAGTAATCAATCGACGGAGCCAGGGTCTGATGGTCCAGTTCAACATTCCCTCGCTTACCATCTGCCCTGCCATGGTACAGACGATTCCTGCAGAGATACCAGAGAGGAGGAGCGCTAACCCGAATATCAGACCCGCCGCAGGAGCAACTGAGCTGGAAAGTAAGTCGTAGATGCCCCAGAGGTCCGCATTATCTGCCCCAGGAGTGCCATAGAGCGAGGCACCTGCAACAATGAGAATGGCGCTATTCACAAACAGGGCGAATGTGAAGAGCGACAAGGTAAGCTCAATGATTGAGTATTTCATGCAACCCCGAATGGCATGGATGGAGGGTCTATACTCGACCTCACCACCGGTGCTTCCGAGGCAGACGGATGGATCCACGTAGCCTTGAGTAACATCGAATTCCTTCAGTCGCGATTGAACCACTCCGCTGCCTAGGAACATCGAGTGCGGCATGACCGTTGCGCCGAGAATACCGCAACTTTGATACAGACTGCCAACCAACATGTCAGGACTGTGCATAAGCAAATCATATGACGGCTCACATACCCTTCTGATTGGACGATGGCAGATGATGGTAAGTAGCCCCGGAATACATCGCCAACAGATTGCTCTTTGATCAGCGAAAGCTGGATGCAGAAGCAAATCACAACCCCCAGTACAAGAAGCATTACGAAGAATTCAAACAGACGCAACCCCCACATGGCCCCATTTGGTCGGTAAAAGATGAGGATAAAGAGGACGTCAGCTAGAGTAATCGCACATCCAGCAACTAGAGGGATTTTGAGTAAAAGGTTGAGCGCGATCGCCGATCCAATTACCTGCCAGGACGGTCAATTGAACATTCCGCCCAGGGAACGGAGTCAGGCTGCTTGGAGATAGTCGATCTTACCTCTGCTATATCAGTGGCGACAATGGCAGCCTCTGAAAAGACGTACAGAACAATAGTGAGCCATTTCGGAAGGTGTTCCCTACAGTTCTCTGCAAGGTTAAGCCCGGTCACTGTGCCAAGCTTAACACACAGAGACTGGAGAAAGATAGCAAACAAATTGGAGACGAGCACGATGAACAGAAGAGCGTAACGGTATTCTGCGCCTGCTGCCACGTCGGTAGAGTAGTTTCCAGGGTCAATGTAGGCTACTGCGATCAGAAAGCCGGGGCCTATGAACCGGGCAAATTTGACAAGACTTTGCGCCACATGGGCAGGATATGAAAAGATAGTTGATTTGAAAGAACGGCAGGGAGATTCGCTGTCTTCCCCGGGGATATGATCCCCAGGGGCGACAGAGACCACCCCACCGGGGCATTTCTCCTCTATCTCGGTCTCATTCCCGTCTAGACTATGCGGTCGATGATCCATTGCCGAGACACCTTCCTCTGAAGCGCCTCCCATCCCCGACGCGTGCCGCCTATGGACCTTAGAATTGGCGAGCCCGTTGAAGTCACTTCGGGTGGTGACGTCTGCGTTCAAGGCGGGCGGGTTCTGATTCCAGTCGGGATGCTCGAGGGTGTCGTCGGTGCGTGAAGGGCAATTCATGGGGGGCGAGGTGGTTATATGCGCTGGCACGAGCGTGGAAGATTTGAGAAGTGAGTGTACTGGATTTGTGAGTGATGCAGCACCAGGTGGTTAAGTGGACATGGATTGCCACGAGGTTCAGAACAATGGTGAGGCCAGACTACGTCGGGATCTCAACCGGAAGATCCAAGTACCCTGCGGGGGGGAGAGCCCGAAACTGCCCGAATGCGGTTATCACCAGTGACACACAGGGAACGAGAACGACAAAACAGGCCAGATCACTTCCTGTGCGTCGGAAGTATAAAGCTGGCAAGACAGCAAGCAGACTCGATGTGTGTTGGTGGTTTTAATTTGGCAATCAGTGTTCAAGAGCTAGCTCAAGGTATGAGAAGAAAGTGGTGGAGGGGAGAGAGAGGAAGGAAAGAAGAGAATTTTGGAGGCATGACGGCATGCGGCATCCCACTGGAGGCTGTTCGCGGTGAAGTGGTGGCCAAGCCTTCGCTTCTTACTAAATGCGATGGCATTTCTAGGCACCATTGAACATGGCTTGGCTTAAAATTTAGGTTAGTCATAGGTGTAATGGTTAGCTAGAGGGGAAATGGGTAAGAATGATGAAGGTAACCAACAAGTACAAAGATCAAACCGATAAGCGGGAAGAGGGGACGGAAGGGGGGAAGAGACCGATTATAAAGAGGGTTGTTGTTTGATGAGAATGTACAGTAGACGACAGCTATTGTTTGTCTGGATTGTCACTAACCTGAGGAACCTAAGGAGCTTAAGGAACCTAAGGAATCCAGTCTAAGGTACGGACGGCTCGCTAGGCTGGGCTCCCTTGCAGCCTTCCCGCCTCAGGCGCCGCTTTTCCCCGCGATGATTGCCTTGCGAGGGATTATTGATTGGGCCATCCGCCCTGTAGAAAAGTATAGCAGCTTACACTACGGAGCTCACTCACTACATCATCCAGAATTGTCATCATTGAATAACAAACAACTAAACTACGACTAGCCAGCCTTAGTCCTACGCCGTTATTAATTTATTGTTAGAAGTCTCAGATAGAATGTCACCATTGTTTTCCGCCTCCTAGACACATGTATTTCCGGGACCCAGTCCTACCTTACTGACTAGACCCCCCACCCTATTGTGGCAATAATCCGGACTGTCACAAGTACAGTACAAAGTACTCTGTAATTAATTTTAGGTGGTTACCATATCATCTCATATGAAATCCGTCCAGCCCCCTCCAAATTATAACATCATGGGCCCAGGCAAATGACAGATCAGCCGTCTGGGAATTATGACAGATGCCATCACTTCCTCCACTATGACATCGTTCTCGGCTTAGAAATCCAGTCTTTATGACGGAGATGGTCGGGCAGCAGGAGTATCAGCAGCATCATCAGCATCAGCATCATCCTCGTAATCTGCAGGCGATCAGGCAGGTGATATGGAAGATGTTGATATCAATCAATCTATCGCATCCATCAACTTCCGGCGGCGCGACCGGCCGAAAACAGGATGGTTGCCCGGGACAACCCCGCCGCCCGCAGCATGTTTACACCCTCCGCTTCATGCGCGGCGCAGTTCATCTCCAGCCGTTTGGCAATGGCGTATGGTCTCCATCGCCCATATGCCGATTAGGTTAGACAGTGGAGGAAGCATGCTCGTTCTTCTTGCCTTGTCCCCGAGCCTTGGAAGTCTTCAAATGCCCGGCCCACCCACCTGAGGTTGGCGTTCGTTCCGGTGTGTGTGTGTCTGTGTGTGTGTGTGTGTCCCTTGCCCCCCCGTCTGCTCTTGTCGTGTCTATCGGTGCTGGCTGTCACTGCTAGTCAGTCTAACAGCGGGCTCTGCTTTCACGCGTCTTTTCTTCCTCTTCCTTGTCGTGTCGGGTTTGATCTTCGTCTTTGCTGCATTCATAGATACTTCGCAATTTCTGGGCCTTCTTCGATGTCTGTTGTTACCTTCAGCTGCATGTCGCTACTATCTCGTTTCGCCTAAAACCGTCCCTCGCCTTCTCGTCGTCATTGCCGTCATTCCGCGTCGCTGGTGATTCTTTGTCTTGTTGTGCTGGGGCAACTGCACCGTGAGTAATTTATGCCAGGTGCCTAACTACTCCGTCCTACTCCATCACCCTACTCCACATCCATACTAACCAGATCCGCGATTCTCAAGTCAGCTGCAGGCATAAGGGCAATTCTTCGAAATGGCACCCACTGTGGAATCCCCCAGCATCTTTGACGACGCCACACGAAACCCTTCTAGGCCCTCGGTTTTCCGAGCATTCTTGTCCCCGAAATCTCACAAACGAAACTCCTCTGCGGATGACGCCTTCCCCTCCAAGGCCTTTTATACAAGCCAGCCTTCCGACGGTTCCACTACACCGCCTCGCGATGGGGCCTTTGCGTCATTCAACCAACAACCACTCACCGAAATAGCCCCAAACCGGGAATCGGCAGACATTGGCTCAGCCCAGAGATCGCCGGGAAAGCAGGGGAAGAATACACTGCACAAGAAGACCAAGAGTGCGGTCTCCCTGAAGTCCCTCAAGAGCTACATGGAGCGAAAAGAACCCAAGCCGGAGGAGGCCCTGGATGTTGACGCGCAGAACTTGAGGCCAAAGAAGGCGAAATCAGCCAACAGCCTCTCTGCTATCCTGAGAAGATCACAACGCGGAAACAAGACGGAGGGTACCAAGATCGCTAGGGATAAGGAGAACCGAAGTCCATCGGATTTAGTTAACGGCATGCCCTCACCCGCCTGGGATCAGTTTGTGCCGCCCTTGTACCCCGACCAAGCCGGACTGTCTCCAACACAGAACAAGCGTAGAACCATGCAAGAGGAGACATCACCATGTACACCTAGGGCATATGGACCGACACATCAAAGTAATATCTGGGACTACGAACAGCAGCCATCTCCCACTCCTCGCACTTTACGAACTGAACCCAAGCCGCGACCGAAATCAGACTACCTCGCTGGTAGCCGCAGGATGAAGGAAGTCCTGGCCCCTTTACAGGCCTTATCTTCAGACAAGACGGCGACGGCGGACACATCGGGATCGTCGCCATCCAAGCGATTCGGAAGGCCTCGAGCGTTGTCACGGCCAGAGAAGGGTGAGAAGGCTGAGCTTGCGCGAGAGCAGAGCCCAAAGGTCTCTCGCGTTCAGGCAGCCATCTCCGCTTTGAATGCTAAGGAGCAGGAGGCTGAATTGCGGAAACGCCTAAATCCAAAGGAACTCGACTCGGAATTCGAGAAATTGCTGGTGAGCCTTCCCGTCGCGCGACCCCCCCTCAAACAAGGCAGCTCTAATTATTGGGACAGGATGCGCGGAATATTCCTCACAACATGCGAGACAAAATGCGATCTTTGGACACCAACATCAAGGCTGATTTCATCCTGAAAGATCGAACAGAGAACGCGACCCCACATACTGCCAGCAGCGGTGCAAATGACAGTACCGGTCGTCGCGGGCGTAGGAAGGAGCACAAGGAAGAAAGACAGAACTATGATAGCAAAGGTTCACGATCCCGATCCAGGAGTCGTGGTTTCAGCTTTTCCAAAAGCAGCTCGTCGCCCAAGAAGCGCCCGGACAGTGGAAGCTTCTACCGTCGTCCCAAATCCGCCGATTACTCTTTGCCCGCGGGCTTTTCTAAACTTTTGACGCCCAATGCTTCTACCACTTCGCTTTCCGCGACTGCGCGCGATACAGCCACTGACCCATCAGACTTTGTCCACTATTTGAGGGAGATTCAGAAACCTGAGATGGTAGAGATTGGCAAAATACACAAGCTTCGGATTCTACTGCGCAATGAGACTGTCAGCTGGGTTGACGCGTTCATTGCAGATGGTGGCATGGACGAGATAGTCCAGTTACTTTATCGCATCATGAAAGTTGAGTGGAGGTGAGTAGTAAATCCGGATTGGTGAGGGAAATCTCAAGTTCCCAGTGCTAATACTTCCCACAGAGAAGAACACGAGGATAATTTGCTTCACGAGACTTTGCTATGTCTCAAAGCTCTTTGCACTACCTCTATCGCACTCGAGCACCTCTCCAAAATTGAAGGAGAACTCTTTCCAGCCTTGCTCAAGATGCTCTTTGACGAGGAGAAGAAAGGACCCAGTGAATTTACCACCCGAGGGATTATTATCAACTTGATTTTCACCCAGCTTTCGGCTGTATCCTTGGATGAGATGGCTGCTGAACGCGCCTCGCGGATCCTCTCGTACTTGCGTGACCCTTCGCCATCCGAAGAAAACCAACCGCTAACTTTCATTGCGAACATTTACCAGTCACGTCCTTACCGAGTCTGGTGTAAAGAGGTTACGAATGTGAGCAAAGAAGTTTTTTGGATCTTCTTGCATCATCTGAATATCATTCCGACCCCGAAGGATGAAACACCTTCATCAGCAACATACCGAGAGCGACACTTCCCGGTCCCTCGGCCGCCGGTGCCAGCTGCTCCCTATGTCGGCGGTGTCGAATGGGATGCTACCAATTATCTGGCGGCTCATCTAGACCTACTGAACGGGATCGTGGCGTCTTTGCCCACTACCCAGGAGAGGAATCAACTGCGAGCTGAGCTCCGAGCTTCAGGGTTCGAAAAGGTCATGGGCGGGACTTTGAGGACTTGCAAGGAGAAGTTTTATTCCTCTGTGCACGATTGTCTCCGCACATGGGTTGCCGCAGCAATAGATGATGGGTGGCCGCACTTGCCTGTTCGTGAGGGACCTCCTCGCCCGGAGATTCGGTCACCATCCAAATCCCCGGTCAAGGCAGCAGGTGGAAGCCCTAAGAAGGGTCTCCTGGACGAGCAGCCTCCCAAGCTGGAACTGGTGCTGGACGTCCCTGCCAGTGCCGGAGCGCCTCCGAGCAATGTCATTGGCAACTGGCTGTAGACCTGACTGTTTCGCGATCGGTGTTGTTCACATGCTAGGTACCCTGGCCAGTCATAGCACCTTTGCTGAGACTGTTTATCCTGACAGAGCCTGTTTATGCAATCGTTGCCGGAAGGTCCAACATTGCTTGATTTGATTAGTTTTCTTGTCCCATCTTTCTATCTGACGATTGCGGAGTATTTGGGATTGAAAGGCGCTGGCATTTTCTAAGGTGTTTTGGGTGCATTTGTCCGTTCCATGACGGCCACGGCGAAATGACTTGACGACGGCAACAGGGCCACAGACCTGACTGGGAAATCATCTGACGTTCTTTTTTTTTGTATTCGTTTCCTTGCGAGCATGGTCAGGCAGTTCAATCGTTTTCTCCTGTTGGACAGACACGCTAGGGCTGCGCGCTTTTCACGACCAACAGTATAGTACTTAAGGTCTTCTTGGATGTTATTATTCTATCTTTCTTGTACATGGACAGGGTAATATACAGTATGCGGGTCCTAGGCCTTGTTCTCCACGCATCTTCGAGTCCGCTCTATCCTCGCTCGATGTATAGCAACCGCTGCACAGCCATGGGTGGTAGAACCACTTACTCTCGATCCTTCTCCCCGGCGGCCTCCCTCACGGGCCTCGGCGGCGCAGGCGTGGAAAATGCCCCCTTCAACCCTCCAAAGAAAGCCTTCCGAATCTATCCAACTTATCAGCCCCGTCCAAACCCCACACCAACTGCCCAGCGCACTCGCAAGCAGAACAAAGGGTGAGCAAATAAAGCCTTACCTCATCAAAAGGACTTCCCCTCTCATCCCACTCCATAAACAGCATCGCATAAATCAGAACAACTGTCACACACACAGATAATAATCAAGTCAGTAACCCATTCACCACAGCCACAGTGTCCAACAACCCCCCCACCCCTCAGTCTCCCCTCCCCTTTCCCCCCCCTTCCATCTCCACCCCCCTCCTCCGAATCTAAAAGTCCAGCAGGGGAAAACTTACACCCAATACTAAACCACTGCACCAACTTAGTGAACTTGGTCCACTTGGGCCGGGCGTACTTCAGCGCCGCGCGCCGCCGGTACTTGCGCTCGAGCCGGAACTGGTGCTTCGGCGAGAGCTTCGACATGTCCGGAGGCCATTGGCGCTTGGGTTTGTAGGGGCTGTAGTAGGCGTGTTTGCTGTTGTGGTCGTGGGCATGGTCATGTTCGGCGTGGGATTCGTCGGTCGAGGGCGGAGGGGTCTTAGGGCTCGGGGTGCTGGTTAGGCGGAAGGGGGAGGGGGAGGGTTTGCGGTGGGTGGTGGTGAAGGTCCGGATTGGGCTTTTTGTCTGTGAGTGGTGTTAGTTTCGAGGGTACCGGTGTTGAGGGAGACGAGACGTACTTGGTGCGCCGCGGAGAGGATGCCCGGGCGGATGGTGATCGGGGGGTTATTGTGGGTGCGGAGGAGGCATTGTGTGGGGAAGGGACGGGCTGTTGGGACAGCTGGTGGTAAAAGAGAGGTCGGGAGGAGGCGGGCGAGGCGCATTGGGACTGCTGGGTGGGTAGTGTTTCGTTGTGGTGCGAGGTTGAAGGTTGAAGGATTGGAGGATTACTTGGGTGTGCGATGCTCGGCGGTTGGGTTGAGGCGCAGGCTTATTTTCTTGGGTTATCGCGGGATAGGCCGGCAGAAAAAGATGGAGCGCGGTGCACGGTGCGCGCGCGCACTCGCTCGCCGCCTTGGGGTTCACCGCCTTCTGGATTTATGCTTGCTGTTTGTGCTTGAGGGAGAGAGCCCGGGTATATGTACATGGAGGGACTAATGTTGGTTACATACGGAGTAGAAAGCTACACATGGCTTTGAGCTAGCATGTCTTTTCGTCAAAGCAGTAATGGTGTCTGTCATCCATGATGATACTAGAGACAGGACGGATATTTCATCTAGTCTGGAAGCATATTATATAGGGAGCGCTTGAATTTATCAGCAGCCGAGATAGTATGCTCCAGTATCCATGACAATGACTGACTCCATCACATGCAAGTAAATCTGGTATCATACTGCTGATCTCATGACGACGATGCAGATAATCAGCCTGGTCATCGGCCAGTCAAGGATGGATCCCCCAACATCCGTCTTCACATGAATCTCCATGCTTTCGGCGATCCCGTGACCCATCCCCACGGACTAACAATAATGCGGCCGAGCCTCGGTACATTCACAGGATTACCTATTATTATTCACCAACCAGTAACTAAAGAGCTGGTAGGCCGGGGTTAACCTGAATGACTTTCTCCACGCTGTCTCTTCCCCGGACTTCCGTCTTATAAGAGCGAAAAGGAGTCCTGCTGCATCTTCTTTCTGATCCTGCTTTTGTCAAAATATCGTTCCTCCCCTTCCCTTGCTGCCAGGACACACTTATCTCACCCCCTTCCTTGTCTTCATTTATTGACGTCATTATGTCCTCTCGTATGTTATCACCCCTCCAAGGCAACACACCCCGTGATTCTGAGCTGACAGCAGTATTCTAGCCCAGCAACGTCTCAGCCAGGTGGCTTCTCACTTCGGTCCCGGAGGCAAGAAAGGCGCTGCAGCCCTCACGGAGAAGAACCCCGATGATATTGTTGTGACATGTGCTCTGCGGACGGCTCTCACCAAGGGTGGAAAGGGCGGCTTCAAGGATACCGCCGCCGCCGACCTGCTGGCAGGTGTTTTCAGGGCGGTGATCGACCAGAGCAACATCGACCCCAGCGTCGTCGAAGACATCGCTGTCGGATCGGTTCTGCCCCCTGGTGGTGGTGCTACTGAGTTCCGTGCGGCTGCGCTCGTCGCTGGATTCCCTGAGACCGCGGCTGTGAAGAGCTTGAACCGTCAGTGTTCCAGTGGCCTTCAAGCTATCGTTGACATTGCCAACGCTATTCAATCCGGTATGATCGAGGTTGGTATTGGTGCTGGCGTTGAGAGCATGTCCTCGCAATATGGGTAAGTGTCGCACTCACCCCTTCTCATTTTACCTGAGCACGAACTGACCCGGATCCTGAAACTAGTCCCGGCGCCGTGACCGAATTCTCCGAGCTGCTGGAGAGCCACCCGGAGTCCGCCAACTGCAAGGTGCCCATGGGTGTCCTGTCGGAGCAGATGGCCAAGGACCGGAAGATCACGCGTGCGGCGCAGGATGCCTTTGCTGCCTCCTCCTACCAGAAGGCGGTCAAGGCGCAGAAGGCCGGGCTCTTCAACGAGGAGATTGTCCCCCTGCAGGTGAAATGGACCGACCCCAAGACCAACGAGGAGAAGACCATCACCGTCAAGGCCGACGACGGGATCCGCGACGGCATCACCGCCGAGTCGCTGGGCAAGATCCGGCCCGCCTTCGCCAAGGACGGCTCCATCCACGCCGGCAACGCCTCGCAGATCTCCGACGGCGCCGCCGCCGTGCTGCTGATGAAGCGGTCCACCGCCGAGCGTCTCGGCCAGAAGATCATCGGCAAGTACGTCACCGGCAGCGTCGTGGGTGTAAAACCCCTGCTCATGGGCATCGGCCCGTGGAAGGCGATCCCCGTGGCGCTGGAGAAGGCGGGCATCACCAAGGACGACGTCGACATCTACGAGATCAACGAGGCCTTCGCTTCGCAGTGCGTGTGGTGCGTCAACGAGCTGGGGCTGCCGCAGGAGAAGATCAACCCCAAGGGTGGCGCTATCGCTTTCGGTCACCCGCTCGGCTGCACTGGATCTCGACAGGTCAGCACACTTCTGACGGAGCTGAAGCGGACCAACAAGAAGATCGGTGTCACCAGCATGTGTGTTGGTACGGGTATGGGTATGGCCGCCGTGTGGGTGGCGGAGTAAGCAGTTGGACGAGGGGGAAAAATTAGAATGAGCTGGCTTCATGTGAATCTTCTCTCCTTTTTGTCTTAATATATAAAGAGCGGGCTTCTCTTAACCTTTGTGCTCTCCGCCATTGTTCTGGACGTTCAGGCGTTGGATTAAGTCTAATACCTTGAGATATCTTCCATCCTCATCATCTAGAACTCTTCCAGATAGTATATACCCATGTCAAACTCCGTATAGATAAATGGAGCAGGCGTAAGCCCCAGAACCCTCAAACTCAAGCACATGGACACCTTTTCCCACCCACCAACACCCACAAGAGAGAGGAGATCTAAATCTTCCCACGAAACCGCTTAAAGGCATCGAGCACACTGACACCCTGCCCCACAGCCTCCTTCACCCGATCATCCATCGCCACCAACTTGGGCATCGTCTCCAAAACGGCATCGAGCAGATCGCGCGGAATAGCCACCACGCCTTCCACCGGATCACAGACAATGATATCTCCCTGTGTATACCACATACCCGCCGCAGCAGCAGGTTAGCCAAACGCAACGCAACCCCCCCGCCCCCCCCTCCCTTTATCTCAATCCAGGATAGGGATAACATACAGGCTCAACAACCACCCCACCCACATCAACAGCGACATTGCGGGCGACCGCCTTCGCCTCCGCCCCACTCCCCACCGTCGATGTCCCCCGCGCCCACACAGGGAGCCCACACTCCATAAACTCGGCGAGGTCGCGCACGCGCCCGTTCACCACCGCCCCCTTCACGCCTAGGTGCTTCATGCGCAGCGCCATGATCCCGCCCACGACCGCGCAGTGTTGGGTTGGGGGTTGGTCGATAACCACGATGGTGTCCGGGTCGACGGTGTCGACCCAGTGCGTGTTTGGGGGGATGGTGTGCGCATTGTCGTTGCTCGCTGCGGGGATATCGTCGTGTTTGGAGATGAATTTGATGGTTGAGACTGGGGCGATTATTCTGGTGGTGCTAGGGCTTGGGGGATGGGGGTGGGGGTGGGGTAAGGGGGCTTTGTTTCTTGGTGGTTAGGTTTTGCTTTGCTTTGTTTTTGCTGGCTAGGTGGGATTTTGGTGATGGTGCTGCTACTTACTTAGGTCGGCGAGGTGGCCGGCGCGGGCGGGGGCTCCTGGGGCTGGGGTTTGGAGTTTGAGGAGCGCATCGGAGACCTAGTTGTTTGTGCTGTGAGTGGGGATCTGGGGATCTCTGGGTGGGTGGGTTGTTGATGGATTTGTGCAAGGTGCGTGGTGTTACGTACGTCGCAGGCGGAGTAGTTGTGGAGGATGCGTAGCTTTTCTTCGAGGGGGGTTGGTGTTGGCATGTTGGTAGGGAGTTGGTGTCTTTGTTTGAGAATTTGGGAGGGGGAGTGGATGATGGTGGTGATTGTGGTGGAGTGAGATAAGTCGATGCGGGGTGAATCCGGGGCAATGGAAGAGTCGCGGAGGTTTATGCGGAGAGCCTCTGGTTTAACTGGTAGGGGTTGAAGCGTGGGATTCAGGCTCTGAGAATAGTATGGATTGCGAAGGGGACCGTCGAGGTTCGTGCCAGGTTCAATGGTAGATAGCATACCTTTATGCTTCAAGCTGCTGATTGTCGTCGAGCATGTGGAATAACCGAGGATCGGAGGATTGACATCATTGGCAGCTGTATAGTGGCAGAGGTCATTGGAGAGTCAGATCAAAGGGCATTCCTAAGTGTTAGTGAGTTGATTAAATTAAATGTATCTTGTTTGAGGTACGCCTCTTGGTTGTGTAGCATGTGTAGATGCACATGAAGATAACAAACGGTCGATGACTTACTGGTATACTATAGAAGCAGGCAAGAACGTGACCGAGGTGCCCCCAAACGGGTAATTCTCCACAATATCATCCATCCAGATGAACTGCCGGACACTCCCGGCATTCACAAGCTTTGACTCGGCCCCCGAATCGAATTGACCTCAACTCAAACCCAGCGACGAACCATGGCTGCAGCAGCAACATATACTCCCGACAAGCTGGAGCTCTACCTGGAGCGCATCGGGTTCCCTAATGCCACTCCTGGTAGCAGTCGACTGGAATATGTCCGCGACTCTATCCAGAAACGCCCTCTGGCCACGTTGACCGAGCTGCAGCGAGCACACCTAACCTCGATTCCGTGGGGGAATTCGGGGCTTCACTATTCAGCGCACCACTCCATCTCCATCCGTCCGGCATGCGTCTTCGAGAAATTGGTGTCCCGCCGGCTCGACGGCTACTGCATGGAGAATACTATGCTGTTCTACCATGTCCTCCGATCGCTGGGGTACACGGTCTACCCCACCGGAGGGCGAGTGAACACTGCAGCCTCCGATGCGTCGACCGACAGCCGCAACTGGTTCTTTGTAGGCATGTGAGTGGCGCGACCGTTTCCGTTGCATGCTGTTGCGAACCCAACGCCGAGAAACTCATGCGCAATGTTACACCGCAGGGGACACATGGTCCTGATTGTGACCATCGACGGCGAGAAATACGCGGTATGGCTGTCGAATTTCCCCCCGAGCACAAATCGGATGATATCCCGACATTGCTCCTTGTCTACACCACGCTGCTAACCCTCGTATCGGACAGGTGGACGTCGGGTTCGGCAGCAACGGGCCTACCTGCCCCTTGCCGCTGCAGCATGGAAGCGCGCGGGTGAATATAGCCCCGTCGGAAATGCAGCTCATCTACGATACTTTGCCCGAGTTCGTGGACCAGACGCAGAAGGTTTGGATTTACCAGGTCCGGTATGCGCGGGACAGCACCTGGATGCCCATGTACTCGTTCTCCGAGGTGGAGTTTCTCCCACAGGATTTCGAGGTCATGAACTTTGCCACCAGTCAGCGGCGAACGAGCTGGTTCACCCAGACGCTGGTTTGCACGCGGATGCTGCTTGATGACAGCGGACAAGGAGTCAAAGGGCTCTGTATCCTGGCCGGAAACACTGTGAAGGTAAGGGCAGCCGGACATTCGGAGGTGGTCGAAACCTTGAAAAGCGAGGAGGACCGCGTCAAGGCGTTGGCCAAATGGTTCGATATGCACTTCCAAGAGCATGAAATCGAAGGCATTCGCGGGTTGGTCTCTCAAATCAAATAGAATGTTTGGATATCTTTGGAATTCTACCGTGGCAGCGAGGAACTCGCTGGCTCGCAATGATTGTACAGATAACAAAGAATGAGGTTATTCTTTCTAACCCGAGGCGTGGATATTTCTCTCAAAGCTAATGCAGGACGAACAAATGAGGCACAAATAGAAAATTGCAGACATGGCGCAGGGATCGCCTTAGTAAATCCGTTTCTCGAGCTGCAGCACAGGTCAGTCGCCTGAACAGGAAGCGCGCATGGCAATAAAAAGCAAGTAGCACTGTACCTTCCAGGGGTTGTTGAGTTCGAAGCCCGTGGGGGCTGTGGGGTTGGCCGATTGACCTCGGAATATTCCTGTCATTCTTTGATCTCTCTCCATCACTGCGGCGAAGTCAAACGTTAGCTTTGTAGCTCCTCTCCAAGACGTAGATCGCGCATGCGTGAAATTTCCGAAAATCGTTCGTCATGCATTGGGGTGGAATCGCCAAGGATGGATCACATACTTTGCTGCTCTGCTGTTAGCGCGCAGGGTCATTCAATCGCCCAAAAGGGGTATAACTCACTCTATCCCACAGGTCAAGGTTCCAGCGCGGCTGCTTCCAGCCGTTGGCATAATACTTAACGGCCCAGATACCACCAGCACCAGCAGTGAGGGACTGTCACGTCATGGTCAGTCAAACCGAGCGCGAGGACGAATTGCGGAACCACAATTGGCAGGACCTACACCGATGATGATTCCAAAAGGAAGCAAGGCCTCGAAGGGGACACCCATGATGTGTAGTGCTAGTGTAGTGAAGCGGCAGACGCAACGGGTAAACGCGGGGGAATGAAGTCGTGGAGGAATTGACTGGCGAAGTTGAAGCCCGCCGGAGGTTCGAACGAGAGTCTGGCGGATGACCCAAAGCGGTTTAGGCGGGGCGGTGACCCGGCCGTGGATGAGTCAGCAGCGGCACTCAACCTCACAGGGACAGGAGAAGCAGAAGGGGCGAGTGCGTAGATTCCGGGAAGTCGCCTGTAGACGGCCTTCTTCAGCTGCTGAGATTCTTTCCCTACGGTCCTTGCTATTGAATTTAGGGTACATTGGCTGTGCTCGTGGGAGAGGTATGTTCCCTCGTATCTGATAGCTTGACGCGTTCCATCCGCCATTGTTCCATCCCGCTCCTCTCCCATCTTTCCCTTCCACTGACAGCTGTTTTGATTGCGCCTGCGCTCAACTTATTAACTTTGGGTTCTCAGCGCAACTCCTTTACTCGCCGATCTCTAAGTCGCATTCGCTGGCGCCCCGGGCAACTTGTTCTATGATTCCCCATGCCCATTCACTGCGGCGCCAGGTGATTGTCTACTTTTGCGGGGAGCCTGTATAGTTTCAACTGCTGGGCTGCCTTGTGCCTGCTACGGATTCCCTCTATTTTCGATTCGAAGTGTCCGAGACAATTTAATGCCCGTTGGTTTTGGCGACCGTTGCAACCGCTGTGACTCAACATGCCGGCAATAGTGCCGCCGGTCGATGACGACCTGGACAACAATACCCCCGCGGATTTGGTGGACAGTGAGCAGGATGCTGAAGGGGAAGAGGACACAGATCTCTATCAGATGGACCAACAGCTACAGGACGCTGTGCACCGCGCCCTTTCGGGCGAGCCTGTTGAGAACACCCCGGCAGCTGGCCCTGACGATGAACTGGATGCTGAAGGCGAAACCGATCCTGAGATGGACGTGGACGGCGCTCCGCTTGATGCTGAGCCGGTTGGCGCCGTGAAATTACCCAAGGAAGCCCCGACCGAGGACGACGAAGATGTTGTTTCGGGCCCAGCAGATGCAGACGCAGACGAAGACCCTGCTTCTGAGCATTGCAGCGACAGCGAGCAAGAACAAGATGATGCATCGGGTTCGTCGTCAAGCAGTCAGGAAACGGACGATGAATGGGAAGGAGAAAGCAATGACCATGAGGATGCGGAGGCGGAGAACACGGTCCGCGGCAACTGCATGTGAGTCTAGAACCTCAATTTGGCTGCCCGTGCCCCTGACCTGCCGGGCTCCGGGCCACATCAGGGGCAGTCGCCTGAAACACCGATAACTAATATGAATTGCTCTGTGTCTAGATTCTGTGGCCAGGACGAAGACAACGATCCTAGTGAAGAGTACGAGGAGTATTTGACTTGCGGAGTCTGTGGCGATCATTGTATGTTGGTTTCGCGGCCCCATAAATTATCCAGCCGGCTGTTGGACGATCCTTACTGACTCGGAAACCCGACAGCTCACCGGCAATGCGCCCGGGAACAGAGTGCATTGGATGACGCGGAAGGTATCTTATCTCATTCCTGATCAAACCACTAATTCATGATGTGCTAAACTATGGTAGGACCCAATTCATGGCGATGTCCCACCTGCGTTCGGCAGAAGCTGAGGCCCAGCCCCAAGGGGAACGTACCAGTGCAACGAAAGGGTCGAGCTAAGAACATGCGCAAAGAACTGCTGCCAGCCCATACTGGCGAAGAAGGCTCTGACTTTCATTCAATCTTCAATACAGTAACAGTCAACGATGAACTCCTAAACAGCTCTCGGTCGCTACGAAAGAGGAAAGCCCTTTCGGCGTCGGCAGAGGTTGATGAGCATGCGCCTGTCCTACGTAAACGGCAACGGCAGACTTCACTGCGCTCCGATCGGGCAATATCCCGTGAGATGGGCGAGGTTGTTGATGGCATGTCTCCAGTTCGAACGCGCTCTCGGCGTACACGTAAGACCGAACAGGAAAATTGCCGCATCGTGCTGAAGCAATATGGGCGTCTCGTCCTAGCGTTTCGCTTAGATGAGTCTAGGTTGTCCAAAATCTTCAATTCTCGCAGCAGATCTCAAACGCGCAACCACCGGACTCCTAAGCCACCCCCGCCTGTTCCCGAGCCTCAAGCTCATTTTGCTCCAATAACGCCTGCCTCCTACTACACCCCGTTCTACTCTTTCAACGACCGCGAGATGGATGAGTCCAAGTCTAAACCGTACGGAGGTATTCTTTCTGAGGTGGACGCGGATACATCAAAGACGTTGCCGACCAACATGGATCGGGAGAAGTTCGAAATAGCCCGTCACAAAGCAGAGGAGGAATGGCAACGAAGAGTCATGCAAACTGAAACCAGCGGTGAAACCGTACAGCATGCGTCACAGAAGGTCTCAGGCCCTCCGTCTAGGATCAAGTACATTAATTTTGGGGGCTATGAGATTGAGACCTGGTACGCCGCCCCCTACCCGGAAGAATATAGCCGCAACCGAGTCCTTTACATTTGCGAATTCTGCCTGAAGTATATGAACTCCGACTACGTTGCGTGGCGGCATAAACTCAAATGCCCGGCGAAGCACCCTCCTGGCGATGAAATCTACCGGGAAGGGTCAATATCCATATTCGAGGTAGATGGGCGGAAGAATCCAGTCTACTGCCAGAATCTCTGCTTGCTTGCAAAGCTGTTCCTGGGTTCGAAAACTCTTTATTATGATGTAGAGCCTTTCCTCTTCTACGTCATGACCGAGTACGACGAATTGGGATGCCATTTCGTTGGGTACTTCAGCAAGGAAAAGCGCCCAAGCTCAGCGAACAATGTCTCGTGCATTCTAACGCTACCCATTCATCAGCGGAAAGGTTATGGAAACCTACTTATTGACTTTTCTTACCTGCTCACACGCATTGAGGGAAAGACAGGGTCGCCGGAGAAGCCCCTGTCGGATATGGGGTTGGTCTCCTACCGAAACTACTGGCGGCTCATCTTATCCTACCTACTACGAAGCCAAAAGACTCCTCTCAGCATCGCGGAGATCTCGGAACGCACAGGCATGACAGCCGACGACATTGTGTCGGGTCTGGAAGCGTTGCGTGCTCTTGTGAGGGATCCTGTGACCAAGACTTATGCTTTGCGTCTTGACTACAAATACTTTGAGGAGTGCATTCAAAGTTGGGAGAGCAAGGGATATGTTCAGCTCAATCCAGATGCTCTCGTGTGGACACCGTACATCATGGGCCGAAGCAATCAGTCACAATTCGATCGAGCCCCACTGCATGCAGTGGCGCCCCGCGAAGGGTTAGACGAAGAGGAAAGCGAGGATGTCAAAGGATCAGGTGACGAGGAAGAGCAGCCACTATCCACTGATATCGACTTGTTGAAAGAAGACAGTACAGCTCCTCCGGTCTTGAATGGGATCGTTGACCCGGAACCAAAGCAAATTCCGCATGAGCCGGCGGGACCTCCTTCTACAGATGCATTGATCAACAGTAATGGTTTCCGCCCGCCGCCTACCACATCCACAAACTCCAACACCGCGGCTGAGACCAATCCCACTAATGACATACCTGCATGGAGATTCGAGATCTGGCCTCCTGTTCAGGCTCCATCCTACAAAAAGCGCCCTGGCCGACCGTGGGGAAGTCGGACACACCTCAAGACGGCCTCGACACCGACTACCGTCCGCACTAGCGGTCGCAACACTCCTCGCAGATCATCGGTGCTGGCATCCATGACTCCTAGTGCGAATCAGATGAGCGTCCGCCGCGGCCGGAGTGCCAAGCTCATGGAGTCTCCCGCTGCTGATTCGGGCAGCGTGGAGCCAAACGGCACTGAGAATGAACGAGGCAAGGATATCGAGAACATGGCAGCCGGCCACTTGGAAGAGATGTCACCGACCGCGATGCCGTTGGAGACTGAGAAGCAAATGAACCGCACTGGTGGTGATGATGCAACGCCTACGTTGAACGGCAGCGGGGTTTGTGGGAATAGTGCGGACAACGAAAGTGTCGAAAGCCCAATACTCGAAGCCCCTGCGACGGTCAAAGGTAAGAGCACCGAAAAGAAAACCAAAGTCACCAAATCGGTGAATCGGAAATCGTTGGTCGAGCAACTTGAAATGGTCATTCCTGCCGACGACGAGAGTGTCAAGGTTCATGAGAACGGCATGCCAGAGCAAGCAGTAGCCAACGGAGTCGATGCGGATGGTGATGTTGTGATGGAGTCATAATTCTTTGCGAGTTTGATGAACGATGACGGGTGGACTGCATACTCTCACGGGTTAACTTCTGAGCAGTTTCTCTGGAGAAGGGAGAGACTCGAGGCGTTATGCATTACTCTTTTGGGAGTGGATATCTCTTTTTCGTTGCCAATTTCATGGGGGAGTATGTTTTCATGACCAGGATTGTTGGCTTCCTGCTTTTCTTGTACTTTGCAAGCACGGCGTGGGCTGGAAAACCCGGAGTTTTTTTTGGATTCTCACTTGTCAGTGCACAGAAAGAGACGTCTTCTTACGATGTCTTTCTTAGCCTTCTAGCGACTGAATTTTCCCTTTGAGCCTGGGCATCTGTTGCTTTCATTGGTTCGTCGTCCGTCATCTAAGCGATTGGCCTGTTTCATTTTTCTTCTCGTCTTCTCCCAGATACATTGCTCGATCTTTGGTCAACAGAGTTGTTCCGGGCTGGAATCTCTTTTATTCTTCTCATCTGAGTCACTTTCTACTTATCATGTAATGTAGTCCCCCGAGATTTCTAGACAGTGTGACGCTTGCGAACAGCTAGGATTGTTCTCTTTTCTGCACTTAAACCAGTGGAGGCAACGCTGCTTATCTGAATGAGACAAACCCGGTATACCTCCATGGTTCCTGAATCCTCACGGCTGTGAGCTACGTGTACTTCCCCAGAGGGGATAAGTCCTGAAAGAACTCCGCTGTATTCTGCAGTTTTTGTATGGCCCTGCCCTTACCGGATGTATGTATGTATGTATGTATGTGAGCATCCCTTGGGTACCTCCATATCATGCGTGCTATGGCACAGGACCGCAACCTTGCCGGCCTCGATGAAACATGCCGGTCCTTCCAACTTTTGATCAATGTTCTGCGTGCGTACCGGACTGGTGCCAGACTACGCCGGCAATACTGTCGATGGTGCGCTGTACAGAACCGACAGCAGACATCATGTTACATTTAGTTATAGTCAGATAGATAGCCATACTAGATCGGAAGTCACATCGGCTCTCGCCCCCCCCGACAGTAAGGGCGTGGACAGACACCCGCAAAAAAAGTGTTAGGGAAGTTTCCGTGTGCCCGATCAAACGATCAGGGCCGAAGAAAGGATTCCCGGGATATCCGCTCAAATCCCTGCTTGTTGATGTAGTCGGAGTGGAGGATCTCGGACGGGATAGGTTGGTTGTTGGTTGCCTGGGAGTGAGTAGAAAGTACCGTACTGAAGCCCTCTCCACCCGCCCCAACCCTGCCAGCGGCGATTTACGAAGATTCACTGCACACTTTATTAGATACAGATTACGGTACCTAGTCTAGAGTGGCCCCGGGGGGGGGGGAGGTGGTGTAAGCCTCCTAAGTCAGATGATATGGCCGTTTGCTGGCCGCACCTACTTTAGTAGTTAACAAGAACTACCTACTCCTTAGGTATTCAAAGGAATAACACCAATGCCCGCCGAATGCCTGACATACTTTTTTCTTCGTCAACGAATGCGAGCGGGTGATTCGAGGTTTACGAAAGTACTGGAGTAGAATAGAGTTCGGCCGCGCATGCCGGACCTCAAGGGGGGACCGAATCCAGGAATTGGGAGGGTGCAGCTTGCATGCGGGTCTTTCATTGGAGTACTACTCGTTTTTTTTCTTGGGTGGGTTGGTTAGTAGGTAGGTAGGTATCTATTGGGTTTATTGGTGATAGTTGGATTTACTGTACTGTATGTATGTATGTATGGATGGACATGTAGTTCAAGATTTACAAAGCACGAAGTACCTGCTAAGGGTTCTGGACTATGAGCACGATGTTGTGCTGGACTATGTACTGTACCTCGGTGCTTGCATTAAGTACAGCACGGTGTATATGCAGTGTATTTGAGTTGGGCAGAGAAGCAGGACTTGAATTTAATTGCCAAAGTGCTATGTAGCGACTTTCACTCTAGCTAGTCTCGATGCTTCAATCCAAGTAACTTGCTGGTGGATGGATGGAGGTGATGATCTACTTAGAGTACTGGAGTGTATAAGTTAGTGTGTGCTGGTGTCGCCACAAAAACTATCTGGTGGTTAAGCGAAGGGACTCTTTTCCGATCGGCCTTCCCTCTCAACATTCCCCCCCCCCCTGGCGATCTTATCTACACCACAACCCTGGGTGAACACCAAACTATGCTTCGACATTTCGCTGAGAGTTTGTTGTTGCTCAACTACGGGACTCAAATTGGTTATACGATTTCCTTCGTCTGATGGGTTGGTAGTGCGAAGTTTCTGAGTGTGACCACCAAGAATTGACTATTCAAGTGCGGTGCAGAAAAAGCCAGGTCGAGCAGCCGAGGAGTCTCACCAACGCACTTCATGCGCCCGAATAAGGCCGGGATGGAGTCTAGCTGCTGAGGTGGCAATCCGGCGTACTTTCGTCAAGCGTCCGTGAGACCTGCAATAATAACGGACGTTATTATTCCACCTACGTATGCCACGTGATCTCTGGATGGGCGTCGATGGTGTCTGCTCCATATAAGAAGGGGAGCTGCGCGATGATGTCGACGCATGGAGCCATGGAGCTCGGGGTCACTGCATTGCCCAGATAAAGTAGGAGGCCTCAAAGGACGGACTCTCATACCCCGCTCTGCATGTCCACAATTGCAGGAGCCCATTGAGAGATCGTCTGGACGTGTGGCGGACGTGGAGACAATAATGATCGTTGGGATATTTGATTGTGGCGGTGAATTGAGCGGTTCTGCAGCCGGACATCCCTTTCCTAGTGAGGATGTGAAGGAAGAATCCTTCCCGAAAGAGGTTGAAGAGCCATGTGAATATGGAGTACAATGATCGCTACGGACGGAACAAAGAGATCGAGGGGGAGAAAAAGAAGCAAAAAAGGCAGAAAAGGGGAGATAAACTGAAGCAGAGTCCGCCCTCCGTACTTTGGACAGAAGTCTCGGACCCCCCCCCCCCACGGCTCGATGATAAGTCATTCGATCGCTCCTGTGAGAGGCGTCTTAGTTGGCATGATATCTCGGTTTCCCGAGATGATCTGTCAGTCGAGTCAGATCTTTTTCCCTGTCCACTTCCCTTTTGAGTAGGAGTAGAAGTATTAGGTAGGCCCGGGACTTTGACCGACCTGGATTAGCTAGGTTAGTGGGCCATCTGATAGGTCTGGGGTATCGTAATTCGTGACTCGCTTCTGAGGAAATCCTGCAATATCCTTTGTCTTGATGCTGATGTTCTTCTGCTTCAACGACGCAATTGTCAGGAAGCTATTGTCAGGCACGAGAGTCGGATCAAGCTACTCAATTAATCTTCCTCAACCAAAAACCTCAGCGGGACCGACCCTGAGTTCCCATCGTGCCAGGGGGGCACAAAAAACCACGAAACCAAAGTGGTGAACATCCATGGTTCAGAGGAAGGAGAGATCAGGGCGGTGATCGCAGGGCCAGAATAAGCATAACGGTAGCGTAGATTAAGCGCTTTGGCAAAGTCTGGTTCACACTGGGGATGGTCGACGGTCCGCCTGTCAACAATACCCGGGAACGGTTTCGCGTCCCCGTGCGAGAGTTCCTTAACTTGTTCTGGCCCCAAAAAGGCAACCGAACACTTCATCGTGCATTTATTTTCACATCCCTCCCTTGCCAATCCCCCTCCAGCCCCACCAAGCAGATGTACATCGACGAAAGAGGGAACGGGGCGGCAGAAGGACTTTCCATACTTGGTGAAGACACTGTGGACGACCAAGACAAGCACGTCCAACTTCAAAACTTGTCTGGCGAAAGGAAAATCAAGAAAAAAAGCCACACACCTTTCCCTCTGATGCTTTCAGGCCTTTTCTTCACCACCTCTCCACCCTTACTCAACCTTCGTCCTGTAAAATTCAACCAGCTCGCTGTGGAAGTTGAGAGGGAGCCAATTGCAGCCGAGGGAAGTTGAATCCCCATAACAGCCCCATAAGTTAACCCACAGTGGATGTTTGTGGTGTGGTCACGGTGTTTCTCCTGTGTGTGTGTGCGTGTGGCTTTTTTTCTGCCGGTATTGTGATTGTTCGCCTGGCGTACGGCTGGCCTGGTCTGGTCTTAATTCAATTGACCAGAAATACGAACCCAACAATAGCCATCAACAATAAGAACAGGGGGATAGATCTCGATCGAAGTCGCTCGGATCCCCTAATTCCCCTTTAGAGCCGATTAACCCCGTCCACTATCGACTCCGTCACAACGTGGCATCATTGACCAAACGGAACTTCTTCTGAAGTACTCCGTAGGAGAATATGATTGTTGGAGAAGCATCGCAATCGGAGACTTGCTGACAGGTTCCCTACCCGTATGGCGTCGATCACAAGCCCTTCTTCAAATCCCGACCAGACGGTCCAGTCCTGAAATGGAGTCATGCTGGCCCAGTTCTAGCTCGTTACACGAATCTGGTCTTGTTTTCCCTTTCCCTCTTCCCTCGGATAATTCACTTGTTTTTGCTTGCATGACGCTTTCCGAATCCGAACCGTATCAGTCTGTGACCCCAACCCTTATCTGAGTCCGTCTTGTGTGAATTTTTTTTGTCGCCTCTCGTTCACACACTTACTCCTCCCCTCCCTTCTTTTCTCCAGAGTTTGCTTTTTTTTTTCGGGGTTTGCAGGCACAGTGATCGAATGGCCCGTCGCCTCCGGGCATCCGACCCAGATCGTAAAGGCCTGGGCATTGGCCTCTTTCACCCTTGCATAAGCCGTGCCAATCTTCGGTCGCTTGCTTTTCGCTAATCCAGTCTACGCGGTCAATCTTGCGATGAGGATTCTTAGTTTGTGCGCCATGCTGCGCCAAACCTTCGGCAAGATGACGACAGGCTTTTCTTCCCACTGCTGGATAAGATGGATCCATCCTGTTGCTCTGAATATTAACGGTTTGGTTGCCTTGGAAGCCGTCCCCTCAAATCTTGCAGGACATCCGGTCGCGGACTTCTGGGAGCCAGTAGCTCCGCAGTTGATGCGGCTAGATGCAGCTGCCACAGCCATTTATTATGTTCCAGGATCCGTATGCGTCTCGGAATGCAGTGCATCTGAGATGAGTGGCTAACGGACAGGGGAAGCAAAGAAGAGGCCAAGGAAAAAAGAAAAACAATAAACCGAACAGGCCCAGATGAACAAAAGGGGGGGGGGGGGAAGCAAACAGAAAAGATACGCTGTATGGACCGAGGGAGAAGAAGCGTAATTGTCAGCCGCGCTCTTACACAGCGTGAACCAAACAACCCTCGGATTATGCATGGAGAGAGCAAGCGTAGTCCAACCAGATGGTTAACAACTATTTAAGTAAGGTTAGCTCTTCAGGGCTGCTGAATCTCCTCTGGGTCAGAATGAAGGTACTCGTCCTCGGTACAGTACTTAGGATGATCATGCTTACTTTGTCGACATTGCTTCAGCAACTCTTTGGCCAGTGCAGAAGGTCTTCCGATATCCGATGACTTAATAATCGTTCCAACCAGATGGAATAGTCTTCTCGATGGGGTGAGGGAGGGGGGGTGGGAGGGGGAGCGACGGAGCCTGTGGGGAGACGCACCGTCTGCGAGCTGCGTGTCAAATCCAGGCAATGTGATGCATCCATCGAGCTAGAATCCTAGAGTGCAGCAAGCTAAGCAAGCTGACTTTCCAGCCTGATCTGTTGTTCCCCACGGCTGCACGTTGAAAAGAGGCCCACACCCACTGCTATTCTTTTCTTTTTTGTTTCCTCCTCTTATAGTTGTTGCGATCACTGGCCTCTGTCGTCCAAGCCTCCTCTCCCTGCCACCTTGTCCACTCCGTTCGATCCTGGCCGCAGTGGTCGTTCCATCTCCTCATCCCCAATCCGCATTTTTGTGAGGGAAACTACTACCGTACTGAGGCAGAAGCAACGTCGCAGGCGATTGATACACCCGTCTCCGAAAAAGGTAGATCGCGCGGTGGTACAAAAAGTACGAGGGCTCGAGAAGTTGCGAAGAATATCCCCGAGGGGTGTGGATTTCGATTGGGAATTGGCTGCAGGCTTTGGCGAAGGGGAAGACCGAACGGCAGGGGATCATACCTCGTGACACCGACTCGGGTTGTCGTCGCCCACCAGATCCAAAGCACCACTTGGTTGCGACCGGATCAAGAACCGCTCGCACCCTGCGGTGAGTGCGCGCGCGCGTCGCAGGAACAAAGTCAGCAGAACGAAAAACGAACGAAGTCAATCAATTCTTGCAAAGGCCGTTTCTCGCAGCAAAACAAAGACGTGTGTTCGCGCCAGGATAGCTCCGAGTGGGCCTGCAGGGCCCTGGACCCCCCGCGCTGCCCCGTCCTCTCGCCCTTGGATCCTTCTTTGTCAAGAACACGGATCCCGGTGGATGACATAAGAAGGAGCTCTTAACTCAAGGTTCGTGTCCTTGTGACGGGGATAGATGATTGTTGATACGAATTCCTTTGTGTGATGTACTCTGACCTCACTGATTTCTTTGTCTGATTAGGATCGTTCGTGAGGGTGCAACGCAATTGAGCCAGCACAGGCCGAGTCCCCAGTGCGCTCACGTGTGGGTGTGGACGTGGTTGTGTGTGCATGCGTGTGGTTCTTTTGCTCTCTACAGATGCCCTCCTTTCTCCGCTATCGATTACGGCGATAACGATCCAATCAATACATACAGTTACGGGGGACTGGTCCGCGGACTGGAATGCTTAGACGCGCGCACCGACCAGCATCGAACAGTTCGTTGGCGCCAATTCTAGAAGTCGGAGACCCTGCGTGTGGCGCCTAGATACGGGTCCTCATCACCTGCATAAACCGGCTCCATCTCCGCGTGCACGAGGTCAAACCGTTGCGTCTGTGGGCTGGGGTTCGAGCTCGGGGAAGCGAATGGTCGTGTGCCGCAGACGCGGTGGATTCCAAGCTTAGCTCGATCAGTCCGTCGTCAGTCCGTCTGGCCCAGACGAGGTTGACTTTGGCGTCTGTTTGATCTGACTTTGGGGCTGCTCCCCTCCTGCAGCACACTTGCGTCGGAACCTGCCAATGTGCGCATCATCCCTATGTCGCTGCGGTTCCTGTCGGATCGTCAAGACTGATACGCACCTTAGCCCGCTTTCCTAACCGTGGTCGCCCATCTACGACTGGGAACGATACCATTATTCGACGACCGAAGAGTGGCCGGTTGTTGCTCGACAAATCTGGGACTGCTCCACTGGGCCATTTGTCTGGCTCAGCTGGCGCCGAACGTTTCCTCTTTCTCTATTTATTTCTTTGGTCGTTCCAGTAAATCTCTACCCTAGGCTCACCTTTTTTTTTTCCCCATCTAATTTCCTGACACACCTACCCTCATTTTTTATTATTTGATTTTTTTTAGGAGGGAAGCAGTTTTTTGTGCGTCAGAAGACAATCGGAGGCGACTCGGCGTTGACCCATCGTTCAGCTACAGTCTGATCACTAGGCGGTGTTTCAATCCCGCCACACTTACTCCTTCCTCTTGTCAAGGTCGCTGTTCTCGCTTCCTATTGCTTCATTTCGATCTATTTTTGACTTTGGCCAGAAATTTTTCAGAAAGACGTGCGGGGGGGGCCCAGTGATTAGCGTTGTGTTCGTCTTTGACCGAGCGTGGGTTTGTCTGTGTGTCGGTTGTCTGTGTGTGGTGGTTTTCTGAATCGGGTTGATCGGATTTTCCATTATTCACACCAACATATTTCCTTTATTATTATTTGATTTGGGAAATCATCTAGACCTGGTGTGGATTGGATGAACCATATTTTACTCGGTCGCAAAGCTCCGATTTGATTTCGGGCAAAAGTTCGTGACAGAGACACAGAAGGAGATTGGGAGCAGTTTTAGGACGGAAATCGATAATCAATATTTCGTCATTGGTGAGGAAATTACTCTGTCGGTCCGGAATTGAAAATCGGATTAGAGAGAGAGAAAAAGGAAAAAAGGCAAAAGGAAAAAGAAAAGAAGACAAGACATCAAAAGGAAGGAGAAGGGAGAAGAAGAAACCCCAACGAAAAAAAAAAAGAGTCCGGAAGTCAACTCCAGAAACAATTGAACATCGACATCATCAACCGGAACAAGAAGAAGCAAGAGAAAGAAATAGTCGAAGATCGATCGGTCAGACCAACAGTGCAAACAATCCATCCATCCAGCCACTCAGCCATACGTCCGTATCTCTATCAGCGATTGTTCACAAAGATCAAGAGTGAAAGAGAGAGAGAGAGAGAGAGACACGAAGATCGCCAGGGCTGACTTAGCTGCTGCTTCGACTGCTTCGACTACTACTGCTGCCATTGCTGCTACTGCTGCTACTGCTGCTACTGCTGCTACTGCTGCTACTGCTGCTACTGCTGGTTAAGGTACAGTACAACTACAGGTTCTGCTGCAGCTTTGGTGCATTCTTCTGCTGCTTCCTTTTCTTCTTGGGCAGTTAAGGTTTGTCTGGAACCGTGCTCGGCTGGCTCTTGCCGCTTGCATTCTGACGACACCATCCATCTTTTTCCTTCCCTCGGCGCCGTTTTCGTAACCACCAAAACCACCAAAACCACCAAAACCCAAGTCAAAGTCATCCACTCCTCCCACCTTTCCACCTTAACCAAAGGTCGAGCCCGCTCACTCAACCACTCATTCACTCGACAGAGGGAAAAAAAAAAACTTGACCACTACGTACACTACGTACACTACTACTATTACTGCTACCGCTACCACCAAAACCCCGTCTGTTTTCAAACGGTCCCTACCATTCTTTACTACCTATCAATCCATTCATCACCACAATCACCCAAATCCATCGAAGCTCTAAGGTTTACTACGCTACCACTAACTCTCCCTACCTAAAGAACGACCCTCCCCCCCCCTCCCCTCCCCGAAAGCTGTTACCAATCCCGCAACTGGCAGCTGAACTACCAGCAATTCCCACCCTGTCTCCACTCCGGTACTTGGGTCCAAGAGGTCAAGAACAGCTCTTGTTCAGCTGCAACGGGCTTAAACTCATCTGGCCTTACCCTTACTAACTACAATTCTCACTATCCCACCTCCCCCATTCTATCGGTCATACACTGTGCTGTCCCATCCTTTAACCAACTCCAATTCCCCTCCTCAGACCACTCTCTTACCCACCCCCCACCCACCACCCATCCATCACCTGCAAAAGTGACGAGGGTAGGTATCATTCATTTCATTCTGGTGCTTTTCCGAACCGCACCTTGTTCCGCAGCCAGGTTCCAGAGTGGAAGTCCCCGGCCTGTCCGTTTTTTCTTCCTTGTAAAACCACCGGTTCACCTTTTGTCTCTCTTCAACCATCATATCAAGCTGTTCCCCTGAGTATCCTGCTATTATTCAGACGTGGTTCACCTGCTCGTTTCCTGACGGATATCCGACTTGGATCCCTTGGCTCCCTTCAATCCGGTGCTATCTGTGCTATCTCCCCAATCTCTCGCCTTGATGAGTGCGTCGACGTTTTCGGACGCTTCCCTGGCCCGCGATTCTCAGAGGTTTGTGCTATCGCTCCCCCAGCTCTTGGTCGTCTCAAAGCTGGCTGTTCAACTCTTACTCGGTCATCCAGGGCTTCTCGCTGACGATGCTCACCTCCAGCGCGGACTTCGACTTGATCGTTCGCCAGCAGCCCACCCGGGCGCGCGTGGCTGGTGGGAAGGAGAAAGGTACGTCGCAGCCAGGAAACTTGGTCCCATGGACGAGCAGCCGTTGACTTGAGGATCGCGTTGCCTGGACAGAACGCAAGCCAGTTGATCCGCCGCCAATCGTGCAGATTCGAGTGAGAGAGGAGGGGACCTATCTCGCACAGTATGTGACCGCAAACTTCGAGCCCTCGTGCCCTCGGCTTTCACCTGGCTAATCGGCGCGAGTAGACATTATCTTCAGAGTCCCTATTATTTTATGTGCTGCAGCCTCTACGATGCTTCAGAAGACAATCCTGTTCCCGTGGCACCATCCACCGCACTAACTGGTACACTGGTCTCCTCGCTTCACCGGTTGAAGGACGTGGACAACAGCGGTAAGGGAGGCTCGGGAGTGTTGGCAGACATGCGCCGCGTACTGACGCGCTTTTCTTAGATGGAGGGTTCTTCGTTTGGGGAGACCTGTCCGTGAAGATCGAGGGCGACTTTCGACTCAAATTCACTCTCTTCGAAATGCGCAAGTAAGCCTCTCCAAGTGACCGGGGGTGGGAATTGCCCCCCTGCGGAGAATGAGAAAGGAAAGGACGTAAAATCAAGAGCTCGTGCTGACATTGGTCTATAGGGACGATGTAACTTACCTAAAATCCATCATTACGGACCGCTTCACGGGTGAGTACGCTTCATTTTGAACCCGTTGCACAGCCCGAGGTCAAATGCTTACCGGATGCAGTATACCCCCCAAAAAGCTTCCCTGGAATGGGAGAGTCGACCTTTTTATCTCGATCATTTGCAGATCAAGGAGTAAAATTGAGGATCAGAAAAGAACCGCGGACGCTGATGTAGGTAGACCACAGAATTTACAGTACGGCCCGGGATGGCGCTAGCGGCATGGCTTACTGGTGACACAGAAAACGACCACCCCCACGACCGGAGGATTATCCTCAGCCGCTTCCACGATCCCCAGATCGCTCGTCAATTCAGATGTCTAGTAACGCATTCAGCGGGTACCCTCAAACAGCAGGCAGAGACTACGCGTCGTACTACGGAGCGGCGCATCCAACAAAACGAGCGCGGATGTCGTCGATTGACATGGGCACCAGAGGTGTCTATGATGCAGATGGCCGACTTCGCCAGATGGATGCCTACCCTCAGACTGCAATATACAATCAGGCTCAGGGTTATCCGGCTTCTATGATGCAGGGTTATCCGACGGGGCATGCGGGAGTTCCTGACTATACGGTATGTCGGCCTGTCTTTTCGTTTGGCGGTCACTTAGTTGCCCTCCACAAGGCTACCCGAGTGTCCTTTAGAAGACCGTAGCTAATGCTTGCTTAAGCTGACTCCGGAGCAGATGAGTTACGGAATTCCGGCTTCGGCTCAGGTACCCCAGATGCAGGATCTAAGTGTTCACAGTCGATCGAGTCAACAGGCGACGATGCAGTCTCTTGGGATGGTAAATCAGCCTGGCACGCCGGTATGGACTTCTTTTTCCCATTGTTCATCTATTCCCGATGATAGACTAAGAACAAACCATGTTTGGATAGACAGCGGATGCGACAGGGGCGATGATGTCTCAAGGCTATCCTCGATCCCAGCAATATCAGACCAGCTCAACGATACTCCCTCCTCTGCAACGGAACCGCAACTTTCCCCAGGGGACAAATGGGGCGACGGCTCGAGGTTACTTTGATCAATCGTCTCAAGCGGCTACACCGATCCTACCATCTCAGCCCATGGGTACGAACGAGGCGGAGCGATACGGTTCCGCGCCCGGTCAGCCCCCTTTCGACCATCCTGGTTCGGCGAATGGCACCCCCCGATAAGCGAATCAACGTCCCGATGTATGTGTTCTGATATTGACGGTTTCTTTCTTCTCCTTTTGCTTTTGGTTTCTTGCTGTTCATTTTTTGCTATGGGATACTTGGATAGACAGTTCGGTCGGTGTTACTTCATGGGAACTGAAATCGGCGGCTCTTGGGGATACATGGCGCCTGGGGAATTAAAATGGGTCACCAGGGATTTTTATTGCTACGTCTCTTGCTCTTGCTTCTCTTGTCGAGGGAGGGTACTACTGACTTCGCTGTATATATTATTATTTTTTGACCTGGAGCAGTATTATGGCCTGAGGTGGGCAGCCGGTCTTCTTGCTTTGCTGCTCGCTCCTTGGCTCATAAAATGGAAGTTAGGCAGTATGGTACTGTCAGAAATCCGACCCCTTTCGTTGCGAAGTAATTAGAAGTTTGTTGGAGGTAATTTTGGCCCAAGTCTACGGTTTGTGTTGGTGTTGCCGTTTCTGGCAGGATTGCAATTTATCCAAACAGTCAACTTCCCTTAACTCATTCACCTCCGGGCACCACGCGTCGCCTCGACCATTTGTGTTCCTTCCTCCGCTCCCCCTTCCCTTTCCTTCTTTTGATCTTTCACTTGACATCGTCTTCCTCCTTCGTTCCATACTATTGTGACCTTCCACTCAACAGAGCCCTGCTGCTCACCAACGGCTTCCGGCTGGGACAGCATGGCGGAACATCTGGCAAAGGCACGAGTCGGATCACATCCAAACCCGCCAGAGATTTCGAACCTGGAAATACGAAATACATGGTCGGGCAATTTCGAGGATCCAGTGGCCGTAAGAATCTCCCTGGAGGTAAGCAAATTCACCAACCTCATCCTTTGAGCGTGCGTGGAGGGTTGGAGGGTCTGCCGCTGATTCAAGCAACCGGATTATATGAGCACACAGGTCCAGTGTCTTCCCAACACGCAGTTTCAGCTTCTGAACACAAAGCACTCGGCCATCTCCCTTATCAGCACTTCTGTAACCCGCGTCCATTCGGACCATTTCGGTCAGAGCGATCAGTCAAAATATGAACATCGTACTCCCAGTCCCCTCTTTGCTTTCTCTTCATCAGTGACTGAGGACGAAGATAATGGAGAGGAAACTAAGCTTGACTCGGGGAGATCGTCTGTTTTCAACGCGGGGCATGAGGTCAGCGACGTCAGCTCCCTCAAGGACGTTGTTGGGTCACCCTGCAACGGTCAGGTCGGGGAGGTCAGATCCCGTTCTGATGGAGCCAGCCCTCAGTCAGAAAGACCCCGAGTGACACGTCTGAGGACCACGAGCCTTCAGGAAACACGCCACCGACATGCATCTCGTAGCACTCCCCCAATGAAAACGCCGCCCATATGTCTAAACATCGCTCGATCTGAGGACCGCAACAACGCCCAGAATCTAGGGAAGCGAAGCGCTGCAGATGCGTGTCTCCCGAGTTCCGCATCAGACACGGAAAGTGAAGATTCGAACGAGAAAGCAGTGGGACGCGGTGATGCCTCGCACAATGCTGTCTCTGCCGGCCTTGCTCACAGACACAAAAGCCCCACGAAAAGTCCACTTGCTGAGAAGATGCAGAGGTTGAGAGGCAGGCTGTCCACGAGCTATCGTTCTAACCATTCGAGTCGAAGTTCTAGATCTACATCAAAGATTGACAAGCCAGTCGAACCAGTGCTCTCAGATGCATCATCCGATGCTGGCCTGGGTGCTTCGAGCTACATTAAGGTTGGGGAAAATGACCTTTCAAACTCCACGGCTACTCTTATCGATCTTGCAGAAGTAGCTGCCAGTACCGTGTTTTCTACGGGTAAACAACCAGACTCTGGTAATGGCTCGATCTTGCCGGCAAAATACAAAGACACCGAAGAAGCAGCTGTCTGTAAGGTTCTTCCTACTGATAAGCAGCCGGACTCTGTAAATGACTCGATATTGCCGGCAAAAGACATCGAAGAATCAGCTGTCAGTAACGTTGCGCCTACGGATAAGCAACCGGACTCTGGTTTTGACTCGATCTTCACGGCAAGAGACATCGAAGTCCTAGAGAAGTCCCTTTGGGAGCACGAGTCTTGGAGGCATCAGAAAACCCGTGTCGATAGCAACCTTCCACCCATGGAAACAGTTCCAGACCATATATGTAGCCAAGAAGCCCCAACTACTCCCCTCAAATATAAGCAACGGCCACTGTTCGGTGGCACAGACGGAGCGGCGGACACTGAATCGTTGCATGGATCTTTGCACAGTGACGAAACCCTCCGAGAATCTCGCCATCCACTCACAGATCCTGAGCACGATAAGATGACCACAGAAGCCCAAAGCCCCATCACAACCTCGACCTCGGCCAAGCCTGGATCCCCAGAGCCTCTCATCTCGGAGCATCCAACCGATGACTCTGAGGAAAAAACCGATTCACCCCAGCCGGAGGTATTTGCTGAACCAGAACTGATTCTCATCAATGACATCTTGTTTGTCAAAAGCCCTCCCAACATAACACCAGTGCCATACAAGATGGTTCTCACCCTGACCATCAAGCTTCAGAAAGGAGCACCACGTGGCTGGAGCTACCTGGTCATCCCGGGGTTGCCTAGGCTGGGAACTGATGAAATCGGGGTCTTGCTCTTTCAAATTCCGGCAAACCACGGGCTTGAGTTTCGAGTCACGAACCTGGGACGGTACAAGATGGTGGAGAATTGCTTTCTGGCGGAGTTAGTCTATCGTGGAGACATTATGATACCTCTTCGACGGTGCGACCAGAATTTCTACGGCATTATCAAAGATTTCACTGTGGACCAAGAGATCAAAGCGGAGATCATGCCTTGCTCTGGCGCCGCGGAAGGCACTCGCGACCGCCAAAAAGCGATTTGCATTCGGTACCAGGCATTCTGCTCGGTGAAGCTTCACAATCGTTGCTTCTGCGCTGAGAAATGCTGTGTGTTACTATCGATTGATGGCGGGCCCGAAGGCTTCTTTCGAACCGAACTTGACACTCGAAAGACAGGGCTACAGGTGGTTCAGATCGCACCGGAACATGACACGCTTCTGGGTACCTCGACCCTACAAATCATCTGCCACCCGAAGAACTATGAGATGTTCTGCATAAGCTGGACGGTCAAACTCTCTCACAACAACAAGACGAAAGCAAGCAGCTGGCTTCCTAGAGTCTACCCAGGGCCATCCGGTTCGAATGATCGTGCTAAGCATTATCTCAGATACACTCACTTGGAACGAGGCGATGAATCTCCTTCTAAAAATGCAGCAAATCACCATCCTGGAGAGTCTTCCATGAAGGTAACGCCTGAAGACTCCGAGGCTGGCTTGCAGACACAGGAGCAGCCGCTGGAGCATACATCGCATTCCGAAGAGTCTGGCGCTGCAGATGCTTCTCCAGTAGGGATGATAGACGATGTAGTGAACACTGGCGAAGAGACCTCCCTAATGACGACAGAAGAAGTCACGGACGTCGGTGAAGAAGCTCGTGGAGCAGTTAGTGGTGTGAATGGTGAGGAGGAGATTATACAACGTGGCGAAGATGCGATAGCTGGTCAGAATGAAAGGTACGCGAGTCTTCGAACGAAGGGGCTTGTTGTGATGTTTTGCGTAGGGTTTGCTGTGGGTGGCATGTTTACCTCCGTTTGGCTTGACAACATATACGTCAACGCTCTCAGTCGTTCGTTTCGAGGCTCTTCGCAATCGTCTGTCATGCATGAAGGGCGCATTAATTTGACTAGCGAGGTGAGCTCTGTGGCGGCGGTTGAGAACCACTTTCAGCAGATGTTCCAGCTGGGCAAGACTGCGTCAGTTGGAGGGGATGTCAATTTGCCGGAGGAACTGACTGAGCAGGAGTCTGCTGATGCAGAGGTCGAATTGGAGGGGTTGGGAAGTGGAACAGAAGAAGTTGGAGAGAAGCAGCAGCCACTCCATCCACACCAAACCCGTTCATTCCGAGACCAGGTGGATTACTGGCTGGGATGGCGCGGGCCAATTGTTCCAAACGGTGACCCAGTGTGAGGAATTTGTGTTGAGATTGAGAGAAGCAGAAGCCGTATCAAGCAGATACCAATTATGTGTCTAGTCTAGGTAGAATATTTACAATGGTCACCATGGGCTTTGCAGGTTGTCTATACCGTCTATACCGTTTTCTCTAGGTGCTTCAACACTTCCTCCACTGCCCAAGTCAAGACCTCCGTGATGGGTTTATCCCCGCGCCCCGGAGCAACGGTGACCCCGGCATTTTCTCGCAAGCGAGTCCCCTGGCCCACGAGCCGGACCAGCACCTGGGGATCCGACTCCCTCAGCAAGCGGTCCTCATCCTCCGTTTCCTCCTCCGGGAGCAACAACCACGCATGATCCTTGACATAATTGGGCCAGACGATATCATCGACATAGCCGGGGGGGTCGGTCCAGAAATTCTGCGGCGGCCGATCATCCTCCGCCTCCAAGTCGATACTTTCCCGATCGTCTTTCACCGCGTCACCATTACCGTTACCCTGCTGTTCCCCCTCCGCTGCTGCTGCTGCAGCTGCAGCAGCAGCTGCTCCGTCCGGCACCGGCGCCGCCCCAATCGTCACATACCCGGACCTCCTCTCCCGCCGCTCCTTGACCTTCTCATACGCCGCCGGCAAAAACAACCGCCCATCCATCCGCTCATGGACCTCCCTCAGCGGATGCTGCGCTGCCGCGGTGTCGCATGGAGGCGCGAAGAGCAAAAACCCTTCCATGAACGCGACCGTCTTCGTCCCCGCATCCGCCCCGGCCCCCGCCCCAAGCCGCTGCTGCACCCGCCTCCGCAACGCCTCCACGACCTGCTCCTCCTCCCCCGCAGCCCCTGTACTGGTACTGGTATCATCATCCACCGGCTGCGTATCATTCTGATCCTCCTTCGACCGCAGCCGCGGCGGCAGCCGTCCGTGCGTCCGGACGTAATCCAGCGAGGCCGCCAGGAAGCCCAGGTCGAGGGCCCCCGCTGTGTCCCAGTTTTGGAGCACCGTGCCGGTTGGGAGGGTTGTGAGGGGGATTCTTTTCTCCCCAACCATGGGGTTTAGGAGTTAGCTTGTTGTGGGGGGGGAACAGTGAGATAACGTACTTATCGTCCGGGTGGTAGAAGTCGTCTTCGTGGATGAGGAGGGATCGGATTTGGGGAGTTGGGGTGGATGCGTCCGGAGGGAGGGTGAAGATGCGGTGCAGCAGGCGCGCGAGGGTGGTTTTGCCGCTGCTGGAGGGGCCGGAGAGGCCGATTATTATGGTGGGTGGAGTGGGGGGTGTTGGAGGGGGCATTTTAGATGTTTGGTGATGATTAATGATGATGATGTTGAGGCGTAGGTAGGTAGGTGGCTCGGAAGAAGAGCTGGGAGTAGAGGAAAGGGAAGAGGGGTAGGGGTAGGACTCACCGTAAAGTACGTGCTTGATCGGCGGGTTTATCGCGATAGCAAGCTGAGGTGGGGCCCGCGGCGTACCGTCGTCTTATCGTTATCGCGCGCGCGCGCGATTGCACTGACATTTTTTGCGGCACTACTACAATGTAATTCATGATTGGGTGATTTACATACAATACTGCACATCTTTTGTAGAAGTTGTGATACATAGTAAGTGAATCTCCATATATGGTACATAGGGTACACCGAATGTTTTGCCCTCTCTTTATCCCGTCATGTAGATCCAATATCAAGCCCGATCAATACACTTCGTTATCTTCGTACAGCCGGACTTGAACGACCACTCGACGACTCCCCCGAACGGACCGTGGGCCGCGGGGACTTGGAACTCCGTGGAGGCGTCATGAGGATTCCCTGCGGAGATACGAAGCTCGGTCTCGGCGCCGAGGTCCGTCGCCGTTTCGGGGTGACGATGTCCGGTCCGGAGGAGTTGCTGTCGCTGAGGTGTACCGGCACGAGACGCGCGCGTTTCCTCCGGAGTGCGGCCGGCGGTGTCTTCGGAGAAGAAGTCGCGGCTGCCGCCGTCCCCGCCATCTCGACACTCGAGACATCCTCGTCGTCGGCGACCGCGAGCTTGTGTCGACTGAAGAATCCGGCAGGGTGCTTCAGATAGGCTAGTCGCGTGGCGGAAGAGGGGGGCTCGTTCTCCGACATGGGGATGAAGCGCTCGTTCTGGATGATCGAGCTCATTGTGCTATCGTCCAGCAGGTCGCGCTCGGCATGTTGGATCTCACTGTCGGTCATGGCCTTCCGGCGCCGCAGCATCTTGTCCTCCAGGGTGTCCCTCAACACGAGCGTCTCGACGAAGACGGGGCGAGTCTGGCCGATGCGGTGCGCTCGCTTGATCGCCTGGCTTTCGACGTTCGGCTGCCAGATGGGGTTGACGATGTAGACGCGCGAGGCGTTGGCGATGTGCAGTCCGTGCGAGGCCTGCCGGAGATCCATGAGCAAGACACGCACCTCCTCGGACTCGCGGAACAGGGTCAGGTACTCCGCTCGGGTGTCGGGTTTGAGGGTCTGCGCGTAGATCCGGAAATCGATTCCGAGAAGCTCGATCCCTTCCGCAATCCAGTATGCGGTGTTGGGGTTCTCGTAGAACACAATGATTTTCTCGCTCTTGTGGTACTCGGAGATCTGATCCAGAAGGTACGTCAGTTTGGCCGAGGCGGTGGCGACGAGTTTGGTTTTGGCGAGAGGGGAGTCAGGCGACAAGGTCTTCACCAGACCCTTGCTGTAGGTCTTCTTGGGCGATCTACTCTTGATCGGCTTGTCTGGTGTAGTCTTCTTCGTCTCGAAGTTGTCGCCCTCGCTGCTACTAGCGAGTCGAAGCTCGCGACGCACCTTGATGCCTGCGCCAGCGAGCCCGTCGGCCGGGTCGGGTGTGTTCAGTTGTTTGGTAACGAATCGCTGCGCGTGATGCGCTTGCGTGATTCCAAGTAGCAGAGGCTCATCCTCTACGCTTGTATTATCGAGGGCCCACATGCTTCGAGCATGCGAAGGAAAGTCCTTGACGAAAACACCGAGTTCGTGCATCTGCTTGAAGGCATGCCAGCTGCTACACGCCTGAGCCTGTTCCGCAAGCTGGATGCCCTCTTGTAGCATTTCAATATCATTGTCGGTCATCGTATCGCGGTTCTTCTCTAAGTACTTCAAAGCATTTTCAATCGTACTTGAGAGGCCTTCATCTGAGCCGGCCCACCAGAATCCCGCCTGGCGAAGATTGCTGATAACCTGGCCCAAGTGCTTCCGGTTACGAGGGTGGAACATGTAATCTTGATCCTTTCTTTCCGAGGTAATTGCGTTGACTGCCAAGATGAAGATGAAGTAATTAAGACTCATTTTGTCGTAGAAAGTCGGCTCCAGCTGCACGACTCGGTTGTAAAGTCTAGGAAGCGTAATCTCGTTGTGAATGACATCCAACCGATGACGAACGACGAGGCTCTGCAAAGTAGCCCGGAGTGATGAGGCCTTTCGCCGTTTCAAGCCAGGCCCTACAGGCGTCATATATGTGACCCAATTGGCCTGGTCATCTGTCCGATTCCGGGAGTTCGACCAGGGTTTCAGCTCAAGGAAATCAATCACAATCCGCCGCAACTTTTCCAGATCCTTGAGCTCACCATCCTTAGCCTTGCCGGTCTTCTTCCGGCCCTTTAACACAGCCATCATCGCTTCGGTCAAGTCCGTATCGCTGGTGTGGGTCTCCTGTGAGGCTAAACTAACCTCTACCCCGTAAAGCCCGCTGGACGGGGTACCAGACACAACCCACCTCCGCTCAATGCGCAGCTGCTTGAGTAGATGAGCCATGTTCGACCGATGTCCGCTGCCGGCGGCATTATGGCCCTCATCGACGATGATACGCAACCAATGGATCTTGGTCAAGGGGGAAGTTGGAGGTTCAGAGAGGTACCGAGTGAGATGGGCCGATTCACCAGCTTCCTTCTCGAAGCGTACCTTCGAGAAGAGGATGATATCATAATGCAGCAGCTCATCAGGTGAGGGGATTTGGTCGCTGTTGTATCGTAGAATAAGTACCTTGAGGCCTTGCGTGTGCATTTCGATTTCCTTTTCCCAATGGCTGACCAGATTCGGTGGAGCAACGATCAACGTGCCCGAAGAGAGATAAAGCTTCTGGGGAGGCGGCCTCGGATACGGCACGCCGCTGCGACCTCTGTGCCTAGCAAGGGCCGGAGGTGTAGTATATGAACCGCGATTCCTCTCACACGCCTGAACACATCTGTTATACAAGGCGCCGTAGTGGCCTAGTTCATCAAAGTGGGATTTCCATGGCAGCGAGAACCGACCGGCGGTCGTCGCGGCCATCTCGACCAGACTTCCAGTCGTGTCCCGGACACGAGGGTTTAATTCCTGGTACTCCAGGGGGATTTCCGGGAAATGCCCCCGTGTTGCCAAGATCACCGCCAGACTGATCAGTGTTTTACCGCAGCCCATCGTTTCCGCCAAAATCCCTAGCACATAGAGCGTCAGCAGTTTGACTTCCCCTGAACACGCACAATTGACATAGCCAAGAACAAACCTCCACAAGCCTCCGAATACATTCTCTTCTCCCGCACAATCCGTCCCTCCTCCTTGTCATAGTAATACTCCTGCCCCGTTGGACCTCTGCGAGCCTCGAGCCGAGGATCCAGCATCTGCGCCGGCTGAGCCTCCCGCTGCACCATTGTCGCAGCCGAGCGACGTTGGTAGGGATACAACGGCGTCTTGAGTCCCAATACCCCTGAATGATCCTGACCGGACTCCTCCTCCTCGTCGTCCTTCCCCTCCCCTCCGCTCGACGCCGGCGCTGGCGTCGTCACGGTAAGCAACTGCTCCATCGCCCTCCTCGCATACGGGTTATCTTTGATCATATCTGCCCGAGGCGCCGGATCCTGAAGGGTGTTGAAAATGTACCAAAGAGACTCCTCTTCTTCCTCCTTCCCATCCTCCTCTGGATCCCGCTTAGTGGGGCCCCAGGTGTTCCAATCCGCGACAAAGTCGCCCGACCACGCTTCCACCGAGCGATCGACCCTCTCCATGACGACCTTGAGCGCCCGGCGCAACGCCGGATTCGACCGCGGCAGGTGCTTGCGCCCCACATCATCCGGCAGCACGTAGACCTGCACCCCGCACCACGACGAGTGTTCTTCCGGGTATGTGAAACTGATCGTCCGGATCCACTGGTGACTCTCCAGGTTGGCGACTTGGGAGGCCGGGTATCCGTCCGCCGCCTCCGCTGCCGGGGCCTCCTCCACACTCCCGTAGACCGGATTGCGCTTGCGCAGCATCCCCACGGCGATGTACGAGTCGAGCGAGATGTCCGATCCTTCCCCGTCCCTGCCTGCAGTAGCAACAGCAACAGCAGCGGCCGTGGCAGTAGGCGTATCAATCGCCACGATGCTTCGGGGAGCGGGGCATTCGGACTGGGGCGTGGCAGGGGTCGGCGTCGAGGCCGGGGAGTCGACCGATGATTCTAGTCCCGGGTAGAAGTCGGTGGCGGATAGGGCTTCCTGGTCGCAGTCGAGAGCCATGGTGTCATACTTGATTCCTAGGGTGTGTGGTAGTGATGTCTGTATGCCAGGAATACCCCTTCTCCCCGGGGAGAAAGGGGGTAGAAGCAACCGGTCAGCGACCATCCTCTTTTTCAAAGTTGGCAGCTCCGGCAGGGAGAGAACAATATAGCCTCCATGTTAATAGGGTGTTTTGAACATACCTGACAGTCAAGGGTATCGACAACAGGTGCAGATGTCACATTAGCAATTTCATTGGCGGTCAACATAACAACGATAAAAGCACTTGAATCTTGCGCGACCCAGGGTGTTTGTTGTTGTGTGTTGATCCGCAACTAGGGACCAAGCCAAAATCTGGTCGGCGGCGATCTCACTGGCCTGGGTCAAGTTCTTCACTGGGCATAACACACAAAGAAAATTTCTGCGGTCTCAAACAGAGAATAAGAGTAATGAGGGAGGAAGACCACAGAGCCGCATTAGCCCTGCATATAAGTGGATCATATACTGTACTATATACAGTACCTGAAGGTGGTACGTGGTAGTGGTGGGCGACCCCGGGTTTGCAGCTCGATGCATCATCGATCGAGGGTCGGGGTGGAGGATCTGCCGATAAGCGCCACAATCGCTTCATGGTAATTGGGTAGCACGCGTCACCGCCCTCTTCAGTGCCGGATAAGGTTATATTGGCTTTGTAAGGTAAGTTAGTACCTCACGAACTAACCTATGTAGGTCTCTGCCTGAGGCAACTTACGGCTTCGATCTTGTGTTACCTACTCCACTCCACTGTGAACTGCACCCCACCAACAGTCCTGACACGTTCATATGTACAGTACATCCAAAAGATCGCCTGTTTTTTTGGTTGACAGATGCTTCAGAATATATGGCATGCCAAATGCCCCTCATGAGGGTCGATAGAAGATGTCAATTTTGTTGTGAAATTTGTATACTTTGTACATCTTCAATATAGGGGAATCACATATATTATCAAATGTCCTCCACGATTGAGTACGCCTCAGTTTGTTGAAGATTATCAGAGTAAGAACCTCCCGGATCCACAGCGCCACATGACCCTTGAAAGATACATTGAAGGTGAACAACAAACCTATACAAGATGGGCATCGAGCGCCAGGGAAAGTGAGAGCCTGGAAATACTACATCCAGGGCGGGCAAGTTATCAGAAATTCAGTAATGGCCAGAAAAAGATACAGAATCGATCATTGCGTCAGGAAATCCTCGATCTCAAAGCTTACTCTTTTCAAAATTTTCTCCTCCATTTCATTGGACGACGACGCCGCCCGTCGCACAACGATCGTTCGCGCGTCCTGCAGGCGGACCTCTACGGGATTGCCTCCGTATCGGTCCAGTTCCTCCTTTTCGCACTCTCGGATATAGACTGTGATGTCGGGCCCTACGCAGGCACGCCAGAGAGAGGCCATCCATTGCCAATGATCCAGTGGTGCATACGAGTCGCCTATCTGCACAGAGCATGCAAATGCGTCCGCAGTGGTCAGTTGATACCGAGGAACAAGGGCAACTGGTACCCGGTTGGTGTTGATTTCTGTCGGAGCCACCGACGGCGACTGGCCTTCCGCCGACGGTTCACGTGAATTGATCTGCATTTCGGCAGTCTTTGGGACTATCGTTCGAGGTGACACGCCCGTGGGCTCCTCATTTTCGGACTTGGGCTCGGACGAGGCCCGCACCGGCTTGACAAAGTTTATGATCTTGTCGGAGATGCGGTGCCAGTCGGAGATGATGTTAAGGTAGTCGACTGTCGCGTCTCCCATCTGATCCGAGTCGGAGTAGCTCTTTCGGGGATTGATATCCGGTCCGGTGAAAGTGTGGGTCTGATATCTACCTTCCTTCTGCAGGGTGTTGTTGAGATGGTCAACCATTGTCTTGACCAAAGCTGGATCCTGCCCATCCACCGCAATCACGGCTCCCCGCCGGGGTGCCGCATTGCCGTGGTATGGGGGGGCGAGAGGAGGCGATATCTTAGCAAGGACCTTGATCTTGTTGAGGAATGGGATCGTCATGACCGTGGCTTCGAGGGTAGATCCGTCCCGTGCAAAAGGGGTCATCGGGGTCATAGCTCCCGGCTGAGAAGAAACAGTAGTGGTCTGTAGGGGAGGGAGTTTGAGGCTAGGGTCTGGGGGGGTAAAATCCTTAACATTTCGAACGGGTCTCTGAGGTGGCGCCAACTGAAGAAACCCTCTTGTATCAGAGACAGTCGAGTGAGGTGTGTAAGGAGAGACGGGATATGCAGAATCAGGGCTCCGGTCACGTTGAATGTTGTTTTTGAAAGAAACCTGGGGATTAAATCGGCGGCGCTTGCTATCCGGAGACCGGCTGCCACTCTCCTCAAAATGACGCTGACGAGGTGACTGTGACTCCCCGGTGGGAGCGATTCGGACCACACTTGGGGCTCGATCCATGTCTTTGGACCGAGCCTGGCTGCTGCGCACGGCGACAGTCTCGACCTGTGGAGAGACGCTATTGAACCCCGAGGTTCTGGGGGTAAAAGGCGGCGCGTCCGGTGATACGGGCGGGTTCATAACTCGGCCACCGCACCGGCTGCAGACTGTGGAGCCGGGCGGGTTATGGCTGATGCCAGAGCTGGGGTTACGGGAGTTTCCATCGCGGCCGTAGCGACGAGGCTGATATCTGTACTCCGGATACTGCTGCTGATGGCGGGCTTTCTCCTCCTAAACATCAATCATGTTAAAAAGGAATGTTCGGCCGGCCCAAGATGGTAAATTCCACTCACCTCTGCTAGAGCCTTCCATGTGTCTTTGATGTCCTGGGACAGTTTTCTCCACTGCTCCCCGATGATCTTCGAGATTTCAGGGTTGGCTAGCCCCGGATGTTGAGCCACGACTGATGCTTGCCAATGTTGGCGATACAAGATAAATGCTGCATTCATTTTGATCAGCTGGTCTGCACATGGGGGTACGATAGCGACAGCGATTCGTGCGCCTGAAGCTACATACCGTTCCTAGGTCTGGGGATCTTCGGATCTGGCTGACATAGGCAAAAGTTGGCCGCTGATTCTCTCGTGGTCGAAGCCGAGGCTTTGACTGGGCTGGGCGAGGATGAGCGCTCTGATACGGAAGACCGTTCGCGTAGAGGGATCGACGTGGTGCCCAAAAAAGCCGGTGGTTTCGAGGCCTCCAGGGAAGGTACAGTTTTGTTCATGGCTATCTTGTGCCGATTGTGGGCCATATGCGTATGGGTGAAGCTGTCGGCCCACCGGCGAGGCGCTACGAACGAAGCGACATCGCGATGGTGATGGTCCATCACAGGCATTTTCGAGTAGCCGTCGTTCATAATCTTATGGTCAAGGAGACTACCGGTTGATGGAGGTAGCGTGGCCAAAGAAGGATCATATCGTAAAGCAGGGGGCTTGGGAAGAACTCGATCAAAAGCCATTTAAGAAAACGCTGTAGAGGGGGTGGCCGACGAGTATCCTAAGGTGAGCAAAGGAAGGGCGCGTGTAGTTGGTGATTGTGGTTCAGCTGGAGTGAAAGGACGGAACGACCGCTGGAAGAGAGCAGAAGGGGGGTGGGAAAGAATTATAGAGGATAGAATTCGGTATTCGAGACGAAAGAAAGGAATAGAGGCGAAGGGAAGTTTAAGCTGATGAAAGAAAGACATGCACATATCAATCAATCAATCAATTAATCAATCAATCAAAAATGAGGGCTGAGTAGGCTAGAAACGAATGACTTTGCCTCGTGGTCGGGGAAGTTGCTGCTGGGCTGGCAACACACTCGGTATTCACAAATTCACAAAATTGTAGTGGAAATAATAATAATCAGGAGGATAATAGTAATGACCAGCCTGACCGAAAGAATAATAATAAAGACGATAGTAAATAATAATGAAAATAATAAGGATGATGAGAATAATACCAATAACGATGGGCAAGGGACTTGTGTTTCTTCTTTTGTTTTCCCTGGGCGTCAAGGATAGGGTTGGTTTGCCTTTGCGTTTTCTTTATTGTGGAAGCCTCTTCGAATTTCTTTCTTGCTTTCTCTCTCTCTCTCTCTCGTCCGAATTTCAATCATGGGGGAGGGGAACTTTTGACAATGAATGAGAGGACGTTCCTATTCAAACCAAACCTACCAAAAGGGAGGGCGCCGGGGAAGAAAGCCGGAGGGGATTTGGCTTTCTGAAGTGCTTTGTTATAAGAGCCGACTATCTTCGGACCCGGTGCCTTAACTTTTTTTCCCTTCCCTACTACGTACGTCTTAGGTCTTAGTCTACATGAAATCACCTTATTCTGGAACCGGGGTTTCTTTGTCTGTCTTTGCCAGGATAAGCCGAATAGCCCGGCCTTAGTTGGAAATCTCCACCACACAAGATAGTTTGTTTCTTCGCGAGATCCAAATGGAACCCCAAATCTCATCAAGTGGGATGCAGGTTGCCATACTACAATGGAATAGAAAGAACACCGCAATGGGTAGTCCGTGGGCTGCCGGAAGGTTGACATCATAAACAGATTATATTGGATGATTGCGAAGGGAAGAGAAGAATTGTTACTAGGTGGAGTGGTAACAAAGGAGACCGATGGGATGGGATAATGACGGTATTGACTGTCAACAGGGGGGAGGGAGGGATGAGGATGATTGAGTCATCCAAGTCACCTAACTAACTTGTACAAGCAAACAGAATCATGTCAGACTAACTCGAACCAGAAAGGTCCAGTGATGACCTACTTACCAACTTCCTAATCATCTATGATGAAGGTGATATTTAGAGAAGAGGCCGAGCCGATAGTTACTACAGGATGGGATGGGATGGGATGGATCCATGATGGAAGGGTAGGTATTGTTCGCAATGTTTCCTTTGTTCTCGGGGAGTCCGCATGCGGTGGGCGGCTGCCATCCGAGGCCAATCACATCCACATCCACGCCCTTTTCCCCACCGCCAATGTGACACCCGAACTTTAGTGCTAATCAGGTCTAATGAGCTCGAACTACGGTACTCTTGGGGTTTGATTGCCCCCCCTCCCCCAACCCCCAAACAAGTGTACAGTACCTTGTACAGTACTCCGTACCTTTCCTTCTTCAGTCTCACTGGACCTTGTCGGGTTAACTACTGACCGTACTCCTGACAATGGAGTAGCAATCAGCCAACATAATCCCTGAGGTATAGTGAGTGTGGTTAGTAGGTATGCACTAGATACAGTACTTTCGAAACAAGATATCATCAGAGTCCTCCTCCATTTACACCTGGACCTAGCGTCATACATATGAGTATTCTTGTACTGTATGTACGTCCATTCCAAGTTACTACTGTATCTACGAAGTACACGCAAGATCCAGATCTAGACCGTTCGTAACACCCCCCCCCCCTCCTAAATCGCTTTTCCCCAGGTACCGGTACCTGGGCCTCGGGGCTAAGCAGCTAACAGAAAGCTACCCAGTGACAGGCCAAGCGGAACTAGCGGTCTCCCATCCGGGCTCAGCGCTCTGCCTATTTTACCCCCCTAGGAAACAGACCGCGACAGATAGTTCATTTGCTTGAGCTACGAAGTTCATCAGCTAGTGACTGATCGTCCCGAGACTGTCTGACAGCCGCTCGCACCCCCTCTTTTTGTTTCAAACAAAGGAGCAGGGCCAGCAAAGGTCATAAGTAACTTTGAACTCTCAAATGTACTCAGAACTGCTTGTACGTACTATACTTCTTAAACGAGACAAACCACACCAATGATAGTTCCCTTCCCCCTGTTCTTTCCAAACCCACTCCTCCTCCTACTCCTCCTCCTCCTCCCACTCTCCCACCCAACCACTTTCCCCTGTTGTTCCCCTCCGAAACCATGTTCAACTTATCTTTCACAAAGAATACTACCTACCTAGTACCCACTGAAGTCACTTTTCATCTTGCATCATTCTTGATCAGCTTGGATCCAGACTCCTTCCAGGCCTTCGGGGAGAATATTGGTTCATTGATACGTTGAGGTTGCAGGACCAAGTCAGTTCCCTTCTCTGAGTCGGTGCTGATTCAGGTTATCGCATGCCGCACCCACTGCATCCCTGGCACACCTCCCCAGTAATTCCAAGTCACGTTACAATCACGTTACAACAATCCTCCACCCGACTGAAGCGGACGTCACGGATACCCTCTGCTGCTTTTCTTCCCGGTCTCTCAATGAGACATACCACCTTGCCAATCCCTGATTCAGATCGGAAGCCGTGCCTGAGACCTCTGAACCTTGTCAGAACTCGGTTCAGCTGCTATCTCAACCCGGATGCTAGTGATGCTATCCGGTACCTTCCACTGGTGACGCCACAAGACTCAAGTGGTCTCACTCCAGCATCGCCTGAACTGCGATCGTGTGCAGGCCCGACAATAGAGAGCTGAGCCCAAGACCTCTTGGTCGCCTGTTCCGTCAGCGTTTGATGGTTTCGGGAACAGGCCAGTGTTTACCAGTCATCCTCTACAAGTCATCGCTCCCTGCAAAGCGAATTACGACTAAGTAGTATTGGCCAGGATCCCATCAAAGGAAAGTTGAAACATTTCTTTGTGTGTCTTGCTCTTTTTTTTCTGTTCTCTGTCTGTCTTTTTTTCCATTTGTGTCTGGTGGGTTTCTTTCCTTTTTGTTCGTGTAAAGAACCTTACCGGAGCCACATCTCCTGGATTCCGTGAAAGACTTCCATGCCCAAAAGTCGGTGCGCGGACGGTCCCAAATGCATCTCGTTCCTGAAGGGAAATTGGTCAGCCTTTCCAGTCGAGTCATGAGTGCCAAGGATAATGCCTTGTTCTTACCAAAACAAAAACTTCTCCGGACGGTCACACTTCTTCGTCTCTGATGTCACCATCCATTGCTGGCTGCTCTGGACGCATGCGTCTTCTACGTTTTCCCAGCCAGGGTCTTCGTTCTTTCCCAATCCATTGGTCTCCTCGATCCCCGCAACGAAGAGCTGCCAGTCGCGGATCTGGTCGGCAAGGAAAGCATTCGTATCGAACAGATAGATCGTGCCATTGCCCCAGCCATCCGCTCTTTGTCGCAGGTGTTGGTTCCAATAGTCGGACATGCTAATGGCGTCTTTCTGTTTCGCCTGGTGTTGTTCGGCCTGGACCCGGAATGCAGGCAAGAAGGTCACATCCGGGGCCAAAGTCAGGATAAGTTTCAAATCGTTGTGGCCCCAGAGCTCCGCCAGCAGATTGAGCTGATCCATGATCACGTCCAGCGTATTGTCGATCGATTGGGTCGCTTCTTTGTATGTCTTGCCAACAACATTCCACAGATCCCACACGCCAAAGGAAAGGATGACAATGGTCCGGTTTTGACGGGTGCCAATCGCTTCTGCGCTCATCGCCTGCATTACCTCTGTCTCGGCTGCCAACCAATTGCTGACCTGGGCCTTCAGGTCGGCCAGGGGAGACTTGTATAGGTTGAGTAAAGAGCCCGATAGCTGTGAGTTATCCACGACCGAGCCAAAGTAATTTCCACTGTAAGACTTGGCGGTCTCGGCCAAGTTCTCATGGTGACATGAAAACTGCCAGTGAAGGGATGATTAGCCTGTCATACCTAGTGGGATGGTATCTGATCTCATAGCACTGCACTTACCGAGGAGCACAGCCATTCGGTCCAAACGGACCCTTGGATCTCAGCGGCATTATTGTCGCTCCAAGAATCCCCAAATACAACTAGACGGCGGTCAAATGACGCTGCCGGGCGGAGCTTAGCCGATGGCTCATCTGCCACGACCCGGCGATAATAGTGCTGAGAGGCGAGGAATGAGGCAGAAAGCAGGATGCTGCATATCGCCAAGGCGCAGACGGCGTGGAACTTGCTAAAGAGGCGCATGAGTACGGGACATCAAGGGCCGCGAACAAAGGACGGCGGCGAGTTTGCGACAAAGGTGGTGAAGGCTGGCGCGCGGAGAAGCCGATAGACACTCGAAGCGACCGGCCGATGTCTTTGTTGCGTTGCGGGCGTGTTCCAGCCGACTAAGGAGAGCTTGCGCCGCTTTTTAAGTTTCAAAGGAAGTTGATCAAGTTTCTTGTCTTAAGCAAGAAAAACGAAGAATACGAGGAAAGCCTAGTATAATAGAGTAGAGAAGATGAACGAGAGATAGAAAGAGGAAGAGGAAGAGGAAAGTGGTAAACTAGTCGGGTCTGTAGGGGATCGATCTGCTGCGCCAACAACCAGCCAGCAGGGACTTTTTCCTGCTTTTTCCCCTAATTTAACAAGATGGGAGGGGACCCGACAAAAGACAACGACGTCGTCTTCCGGTGGTACCGCAGACGATAAGTTAGCGTGGCGATAGACAGCGAGCGAACCCGGATAAAGTGGAGACGTAAGACTGGAGACTGATTTTCTGTGAGGGTTTGAACGAGTACGATAATTTTGGGTGGTGGAGGGGGGGGAGAGGGATGATAATCGGGAAAAGGAGAGAGTAGAAAAGCGTAGTAGGATTGAAAAGGGAGAAAAGAGAGTCAAAAGGTGACCGAGAAGAAAGTGCTTCCTCGCCACCAGAGTTCAAGGGATTGATTACGAGTATACTATTCTAGTTCTTCAGGAGTAGTACTCTATTGGGGAGAAAATGGAGACGACGATGACAACCATATCAGCATCATTACTGCTGCTGCTGCGGCCGCTGCGGCCGCCTCATGGCCGCAATAAGGCTGTCAAATCATCTTCCAGTGGCCGCGCGGCGGGCTTCGGAACGGTAATCAGTCGCGTGCTCCAGGCTTCTTTTTGCTTGGCCGATTTGGAGGGGGTTGCGTCAGAATCGCTAAGTTAACTTACTCCAACGGGATCCTCTCTACCCATATTAAAGAAAACATGAAATTTTATGCCGTTCATACGTACCATGTAGGATATGCAGTCGGTAACTTAAGGTCTAGCCAGATCAACAAAAACCTGGGGACAGATCTTCGAATTAGTGATTACTCAGTATGTTGAACGGGGGTTTTTCCTGTTCCTTTCGAGGGCAGTGTACCGAATCATGCCCGTTGATATTTCATCCATACCTATCGATCGATCTACCAAATCTCTTCTTAGTTAGTTAATCTATCTATCTATGTGTCAGCGTGCGTGCGTGCGGACTGCATAACCCCCGACCGCTAACTATCTCCAAACAGTCAATCTCGACCGAAATTCCGATGACGAATTTCGCTTTCGCCATGAGAAGGGAAATTGCGGCGATTGATTTAGTCCACCAACGACTGTACTTTACTACTGAGTAGGTACTCTACTTGCACGGGCGGGCACGAGACCTACCAGGTCGGATTCAATGCGACCGTGTTATTCTGGTTGAATCTCAAATACGTAGGGAGTGGGATTAAATTAATTGGCAGGCATGAAAAGTCCTCCTCAAGGTGGCTTGATTTGTGCCGTTGCTTGGTCAGAGTGAAGGCGGATGACCCGCATGATCATTCATTGATGGGGGGGTGGGTAGGTGGTTTGACACCGTGTGCAACGACAATGGGTATGGGCGTTTGCTGCAGTGCTGGCCACCTCGATTGTGTGTGTTTGTATGTACGTGTTTGTGTGCGTTTGTCATGGACGCAATGCATGTTAGATTGTGCATTGTTGCCTATGTCTGAGACTGACAAAGATTTGTGACATTGTATTGCAAGGGCAGAGGGTAAGATAGTGACGGATGTAGTCGCTGGAGTACTTTGTTAGTTGCAGGGTAGCATCTTCATTGGTGCTGGGCGTGCGACTCGGTTGAATGGAAGCAGCTGCTGGTGAAGTGCCTGGTTGGTGCCTGGCTTCTTGCCTGAGTTTGTGGGTGTCGAAAGACACGTGCAGATGCCTGCAGCTTCAGGCAGAAGCAGAAATCAGGTGCCGTCGGCTGACATAAGAGCCCTACCGAGAGCGCTAGCACGCAACGGGCTAGTGGCATTAGTCATCCGCCCACACAGGGAAATCTCGCTACACCACCAAAAAAATCCCACGAAGAACGAATCCCCGACGACCTGAACCTCATCGACCTGTCGACAAACCCGCGCCCTCCGTCTTGACCGCGCAGCCCCGTCAAGATGAAGCTCAACATCTCCTACCCGGCCAATGGGTCTCAGAAGATCATCGAGATCGACGATGAGCGCAAGCTCCGTCCCTTCATGGAGAAGCGCATGGGAACCGAAGTCAGCATTACCCTCTCCTCCCCTGTTTGAAAAATGGACGCGCTCGGAAAACCACATACATCGAAAGAAGAAACACACACAGAACCTTCAGAAACACATCTGCACACGATCACACACACGACGGGGAAATGGATGAACAGAATGGCTGATTGGGATGAATTTTGCAATTACAGGTCCCCGGCGACTCCCTCGGTGACGAATTCAAGGGTTACCTCCTCAAGATCACCGGTGGTAACGACAAGCAAGGTACGATTTTGGAACGCCACTATTCTTTCGTCTTTCATCTGCTGCGCCGGTTGGAGAAGTTATGGGGAGCGCGGGGAAGGATTCGGGGGCTGGAGGATGCGCGCAGCAGACTGGAATGACATGTGTTCGTATATCGAGACATGAAGGCTAACTTGACATGATTAGGTTTCCCCATGAAGCAGGGTGGTATGTACCGACCAACTATGAACGCCCAGCCACACGACAAACCAGACAGAAAACTTACCGATTCCGCCTTTTGAACAGTTCTCCTTCCTACCCGTACCCGCCTCCTCCTCGCTGAGGGCCACAGCTGCTACCGCCCCCGCCGCACCGGTGAGCGCAAGCGCAAGAGTGTCCGTGGTGGTATGTTCTACAGATCCGAGATTCTTGAAGATGACGGACGAGTCGGGGTGTTGACACGCAATGTTTCTTTTCCACAGCCATCACCGGTCAGGATCTCGCTGTCCTTGCCCTGAGCATTGTCAAGCAGGGTGAGGGTGAGCTCCCCGGTCTCACCGACACCGTTGTCCCCAAGCGCCTCGGCCCCAAGCGTGCCACCAAGATCCGTCGTTTCTTCGGTCTCGACAAGAAGGATGATGTCCGCAAGTTCGTCATCCGCCGTACCGTCACCCGTGAGGGCAAGGCCGACTACACCAAGGCCCCCAAGATCCAGCGTCTGGTCACTCCCCAGCGTCTCCAGCGCAAGCGCCAAAGGGTTGCCCTCAAGCGCCGCCGCGCTGAGGCTGCTCGCGAGGCTGCGTAAGTTTTTTCCCCATCCTACCGACTGTCTCAGGTCATTCGGATCATGATCGGTTCTAACAACCTCCCCAATAGTAACGACTACGCCAAGCTCCTTGCCAGCCGTGTCCACGAGGAGAAGGCCAAGCGTGACGAGCTCCGCAAGCGCAGAGCCTCTTCGATGAGAAAGTAAATATTTTTCGTCCACGGGGAATAATGGTCGGGTCTGTGTCGTCTCTGTTCTAGTACATGTTAGAGACTTGCAGCGTGGGAAGAAAGTCTAGGAAAGGAAATCTCAGCAACGGGAAGGGGGTTTCCTTCCCTCTTCTTTCATTCTCTCTCTCTCTCTCTCGCGTCCTATCTTGCACTTCTCGTAGCAGGGCAACGAACGTAGTCCACGGCTTCCTTGACGGAAGGAAAATTAGAGAGTTGAGAAAAGGTTGGGGGACGGAGGAGATTATGGGCGTCTGCGGGACCAAGACTTTTGGCGTGCCACTTTATTTGTTTTATCCAAAAAATGGAAATGCAATATCCCAAACCTTTCTAATGGGCATGAAAAGCAAAAAATGTTAAAATGTGTTCCCTTTCTTTTTTTCTAACCATCGTTTCTCATCTTCCATTTTCAACCTGGAGCATCTCGAAGTACCTCGCCCCTTGTGTGGTACAGGTAAAGGTGGAATTCCGTGGTTCAAACATCATTCTCGCCCGGAGGATCGAACATCTACCTGTACTACGATTCGGCTTACTTCTGCCGTGAAAGAACTTTCAAGTGTCTTTTACCCCAAAAGTCCAAGCTTTATCTTCCACATACACACAGGTAGGTAGATGTAGCACCCTCGCGCTGTACAGTACCTAAATAGACAGTCCAAACACTACTCACTCAAACTGACATTATGCTAAATTATCACAAATCCAGCCACTTCTACAACCCATACTCACCCCTTTCTCCCAAAAAAAAAAGTACACAACAAAGTGATAAAACGCAGCGTAGCGTAGCGTTGTGTAGTGTAGTAATGTGTGTGGTGGTCTCCACCTCACGATCCAATTTCCAACCAAACCCGTCCGTCCCACAAACAGAAAACCCGCCGCCCACTTGCGGAGAGGGAGGTCAGCACACACCGAGAGGACCGGACCTTTTAACCTAACCCCCTTTTAAGCCCTTATCAATCAATCTGGCCCCCAAGTGGCCGGTGCCGCCTAATGCCTTAGGTTTCTGTCGTTACTGCCTGGATTCTATGGTGTCACTCTCGCAATGCCCCTTCCCTTCAAATCACAACAACTAAGGCACTCCTTGTACAACCAACCTATTATCCACTATGGCTACCTACCTAGCATCAGTCGGCCCAGTCAATCGAATAATCTCCAGGTAAATGGGACCACCGAATCTGTCTCAAAATCCCATAGGCCCCGATCACGAAATGTGGATCAAGTTGACTTGCGTTCCCACTGATACTCAGTCTACTCTATCTCACATCTATCCTTATGGAGTTGACCTGGTCTGTCTTCGTCCAATGCGAGGGGCTCATAGATAAAGGGGAGGGGTTGGTGTATATGTAGAGGGATTGCATGCATTACTTTAATGTTGTATAGCTGGATCGGTACTTGGAGATAGAAAAGAGAGAGAAACTAAAGACAATGCATTAGTGCCTGGATACCAAGAGGCGCTCTTCCGTTACCACTGGGAGAATAAAACCACGAATTTAATTATGAATAAATATATGGAGCTACTTGTAGTCCATTGTGGGCGGAAGACGACGAGGCCAGGAGTTCGGGGCAGGGGCAGGGGCCCGGGGAAGGAAGTCACCCTCCCTATGAGGAAGGTACTTTCGACGACATTGGCACGACCTACCATATTTAACTGTATCCGATGGCTAGATTGATCATTTCAACATGAAGTCTGCCAAACATGAAAATGGAAGCTATACCTGTAGTAGTGCTTGCGAATGTGTGTGCGCCTTGGTAATTGCAGAATACTGTATTCGGGAATCATCCTGCGACAGGCACTGTATGTAGATATATGTAGAGGGGGGTGGGTAGATTACTCTCCTCGGTTGATCAATCCAATACTGTGTTTTCTTCCTGTTGTACCTAGTATACTCAAGGCGAATTGATAATCGGGATTGAAGTTCGTGCTCCAAAATTCAAGAAAACATCTCCAGATGGCTGCCTCAATCCTGACCGCACTTCAGATGGCGCATAATCTGCAAGAGCATCTTGCTCCGGATGTTGGAGTACTATCCTATCTAAACAAATCACATACGATCTATGGAAACAAACAATACAGGATATCTTCCGAGTCTACACCGTGAAACATCAAGCACAACCTCAAGATCTCTATCAAATCCGTTTCATATTTCATTCCGCTCATAAAAAGGGTACTTGGTGGTCGAAGTTCAAACTAAGACCGTAATAGTGCAAAACTCCAAGGGGGTTATAAATATATGTACATATGCTTTAATTGGAGTTGATAAACAAAGCCAAAACAGGCAAGAAAGAAAAAGACAGCCTTGACTTTTTCCCCTTGTCTCTCTTAATCCATTTCCGTCCATCGAGTCCAATGCTCACTGCCTCATGTGTTTCATGCAATCCTCATAATCTAGAGATGCTGCATTTTAAGGGGGGGAAAAGAAGAAAAAGCGAAGCCGCAAGGAGGGACTATTGCATCCCGTTCGAGCCTTAGTTTCATAAGTTAAACCATTCCAGCGTCCTTCAATATTCATGAAAGAGCCTGATCATACTCAGCATGGAGGGTGAATCACCAACGCAGCACCGTGCGACCTCCACCCTCGTACTGTCAAAAACCATGGATGCATTTAAGCGACGGCGTGGGAGAACAAGAAGCTGACGGATTCACCGTTGTGGGTACGTCTGCAGGCTTCGGCAAGGGTAGGGCTGATATCGATGGTCTCGATCTTATCGCACTGCTCCTTCTTCTCGGCGTGAGGGACGGTGTTGGTCACAACGACACGGCTAAGGCAGCTGTTGTTGATGTTTTCGGTGGCCTTGCCGGAGAGGATACCGTGGACAACAATGGCGTTCACCTCCTTGGCACCGTGCTGCATGACGGTGTCGGCAGCCTTGACGAGGGTACCGCAGGTATCGGCCATATCGTCAACAATAATAGCAATCTTGTCCTTCACGTTGCCGACGAGGACCATGCGCGAGACCTCGTTAGGGCGGGGACGCTCCTTGTGGATCAGGGCGAATTGCAGATCAAGGCGGTCGGCGATGGCAGTGGCACTGTTCTGCATTTAGCACGTGCGCCCTTGAAATCCTTGTATTGAGTGTGTCGGTGGCTTACCGCTTGGCACCACCGGCATCAGGACTAACGATGACGCAGTTGGTCACATCCAGATGTTCCCGGATCCACTTCAACATGCTAGGCTCGGCATACAGGTTGTCGACGGGGACGTTAAAGAAGCCCTGGATCTGACTGGCATGCAAGTCCATGGTGATGACATGGTTGCAGCCGGCAGTCTGAAGCATGTTGGCCATGAGCTTCGCGGTGATCGGCGCACGGCTCTTATCTTTCTTATCTTGACGGGCATAGGGAAAGTTAGGAATGACGGCTGTGATACGTCTGGCGGAGGCGGTTTTGCAAGCGTTGATCATTATAAGCAATTCCATCAGGCCGTCGTTGATATCGTTCGGGCGCGTCGACTGGAGAATGAAGACTGCAAACCAGAGTTCATGTTAGCGGCGAGCACTTCTCATCACACCCGGCAGGGAGAAAATAAGCAGAGGAGGGGCAACAATACCATCCTCATCTCGTACACTTTCACCGATCGTGACGCTAGTTTCCTGGTTGGAGTATTGTAGGACCATGATCTTGGTCAGTTCAATGCCAAGCCTGCCGGTCAAAGCAACTTGTTAGCCCATGATATGCATTAGGACCGAACCAAGGCTCCTTCTATAGCGCATACCGAGCGGCCACGAGATTTGCAAGCTCGGGATGACTGTTACCAGTCAGAAGCTTGATTGAGTTGGTTGCCATTGTGAGTCGCGAGGTGAAGGTTCTGGGGAATTGCGCGGACGGGTAGAATGATAATGGAAGGGAGCCGGTGAGCAGGGAGGTTTCAAATGTGACGGAATATTGGACAACGTCAATAGTCAAAATAGAGCATGCCCAGAAGAGACAAGAGGCGCATACACCGGAAAACAGAAAAGCGACTGAAGAAGTCAAAGTTGAGATCGAATGCCCCGCCGGCGGGTGACTTTTTCGCCCAGCAGAAAAAAATGCCATCCCGTGACCCCGGACCCACTTTCCCTTACCGCCTCCAGACTCCCGGATCGGGGCAAGGATGAGTAATCGAGAAGTCGTCAGTCGATTATACAAGTAACTGTCTATGAGTCGGGGATGGAGGAGTATGATAGAACAACAATCGTGTTGATTTGTCACCATGGCTGATGGGGAGAAAGTACATAAGATGAGAGAACCTTTCAACACAGAAACTGAAGGCAACAAATTGTCAAGGTAAAGACAAGATTAAACAGAGCAGGTCTGGACCAATCTAGTAACCGTGACAGCCGTCTGACCTGCACTTCAGGCGAATTGTCATAGAAACCCCGGTCCTGGCCATGTCCCTGCATAGAAAACGAACCCATCAGCCCAGCATTGTACAAACTAATTCAGAATAAAAGAATCATGAAAACGCCATCATATGCTTCAGCATTAAGGGGACGGAAAAGCATGTCGAATCATGACCCATTGTTCGAGTGAACAACAAGATGGATGAGCGCCGTCGTTTTATGCAAACCCGAAATATTCGCTACCAGCAGTCATCGCGGTGTAAAGACGTTGCCTCAGAGTCTCGTAGCTCTCGTACTCGGGCAGATCAAGTTCTGCGGCTCGGAGTTAGCATGCGGGATTTTAGCCGATTGATTCTGTGTACTTACGGTTGAAACAAGTGTGGGAACTTGGAAGGCGATCCTTGTTGCCATAATCCCGATGAATATTGAACCGACTGACTCCATTCATACCCTCCAATTCCTTGAAGCCGTTCAATGGAACCTTGCTCGTGCCCGTGACGAACTGCAAGAGCTTAGCACGCTCTTCCTTGTCGAAGGAGCGGACAGCACGCCAGAACCACTGGATCTGAGGCGACGAGGCCGAATAGTTATGGTACTCAGTGTTGACCTTCCAGTCGTCAACGTCAATCTCAGGCAGACCAGAGATTAGCAATTCGAGCTCCTGCTCATTGAAGATCGAAATCAGATCGGCAGGAATAATCTCATGGAATCCCTTCAGGAAGTTGTCTAGTTGTTCTTTGACGGACCCGATCAAGCGATAATCGACGACACGCTGCACGTATTCTTCCTTGTTCTCCTCGGTGACCGGGATATTGCTACCGTTCTCAATAAGATCGATCACCTGTTTCTCACCAAAGTCATCCGTCTCGACAGCAAACGTCTCGGTGATGATGTCCGTGATGTCATTTTCAAGCATCCAAAGAAGAGACTTGTAGTAGTCAAGATCCAAAGTCTCCATATCCTTGATAGACACTGACCGACTGAGGATACATTTGTAGACTGCGCGACTGAAGTGACAATCCAGGACGCGGCCTTCGTACAAAGCCTTGCCGATGATTCGTCCGATGAATTTGAAGAACATCAGATGCTCTGAGTTGACACCACTCAAACGATTGGGATGGAACGTAGTTCTGTCCGAAGCCACAGGAATGAACAGAGCGTAATTGGGATTGAACATGCCGCGTGCGAGAACTTGGAACCATTCTCTAGTCACACCGCCTGCATCAACACCCTCTTCACCATGGAAGCGCACATTCAACTTTCCGAACTTCAGTTCATCCGCCGTCTTGAAGTACAGAGACTTGAAGGAGTCGAGGAAAACTTGGTCACGTCTAACGGACAGCTGAAGAGGAGGGTGAGGATGGCGAGGCTCCGCACCACGAGAATGCAAGCGACGAGTGAAATAGTTGCGTTTGTTATCAAACTCAAGTACCTTAGGGTTCTTGACCAACAGTGAGAATGTGCCACTCATCAGTCGGGGATTTTGCCGGACAAGCTCGTTCAGGATCTTGCGATGCTCTTCTGTGAACTTGAAGAAAAGGCTTTCCATATTGAGACCATTGTCAACTGAAGTGCTCGCGACCGAAAGCTCACGGCTGTTCCGCGAGATAGACGTATCTTTCAGCGTGGTGTTCTTGCACACGACCATCAAGGCTTCAATCAAAGGAAGAAGAATAGTCGCAACATTCAGCATGTTCTCTTTCTGTCGAATAACGGTCAAGCATTCGCTCAATCTAGTCCACAATGGTCCGAACGTAGCGCACTCGTATAAGGTTTGCATGACATCCTCTTTAGCAGCACTGGTCTCGGACTCGCTTCCCTTGACCTTGTCTGCGCGGTTGGGGTCGAATAGATAATCAAGCGCTGTCAAGACTCGCAGCAACTTGGCTTGATCGGAGCTAGCAGGAGAGAACTTAGCCAATGCCAAGCCCTGCATATCGGTACCAGTCCGGGCTTGGTGAATGTGCGACAGGAGTTCGTCCAGATCTGTAAGGATGACCGTGCTCAAAGCTTGAGCCTGCCTGACCAGCTCGTTTCCAATGACGTCCCTGGCTCCCGGAACGGCAGACAGGTTGTTGATGGTAGACAGTGTATCTCTGAAGGTCTTGCCATTGCATTCGCGGGCTGCAAGGATATGAACCACCAATTGAAGGTTGTGATCGGGGACAACTGGGGGCTCAAGGGTCTTTTTCTTGTGCTTCTCTTCCTCAGCTGAACCCTTTGCCTTATCACCTGTGCTGGCTTCCGCACATTCTTCAGCCTGTTCCGATGTCTGTGTGGTCTCGACAGTGGGAACTGGAGCGTCCGTCATTGTGGCATCTGCAGTAGAGCTTTCCTGTTCCGCGGAAGCGCTCTGCTGTTGCTCGCTGGAACCCTGCTCAAGCTTTATTTGCTCAGATTTCTTGCCCTTGGTCTCTTCCTCTTGTCGCTCCTTTTCGCGTCGAAGCAGAAGAGTCAGAGGCTGGGTGATGCTGCTCAGCAGACTAGACAATTGTTCCATGCAATTGGGATTCTCCATGATCAGCTTGCGATCAAGGAGAGACAATAATGCGTTGAGCGCAAACTTGTTGGCCCGATTCTCTTTGCCCTTGCCTTTGCGGAATGCCTTGAGCTTGAGGGAAGACGACGAATCATGCTCGGTAAGGAAGAACCAAGCGATCTGTTGATTGTATTGAGACAAAAATGACAAGGTCCCCAAACATTGCTGCACCACCATGGTCGGAGTGACCTCGTTGCTGACGTTCGAGGAAGTCTGGAACGACAAATTGCGTTTGGTGGATTGGGGGGTCTTCTGAACAGAAGTTGGCTTGGCACGGAGCGAGAGCTGAGCAAAGCTGCGCTCAATGGCAGACACGTCCCCACTTCCATCTTGCAAGACAGAAAGAAGGAGACTAATCACTTCAACCCTGTTCTGGCGGTTCTCACATACGTTGTGGAGAATGTCATTCAATTGATGGCGAGCATTGCCTTGAAGAGGCATGAACATCAAGCGCAGCAATGTAGCAACGCCGGGTTTGTCAAGCATCTGAACAATTTGGCGCCGTTGCTGCTTCTTTGGCTCTTGATCGTCGGCTGGCTCATTCCTATGACGGGGTTCGACTCTGGTGATGTCGTCGAATTGCTCCAAACGTCTGCCGGGCAAAGCACGAGCTTCAGCTACCAACTCGGGACTCAAGGTTGCAAGGACTTCGTCGGGCTGGTCAGCAAGAATAGCTTGTCGCAAAGCGGGATTGAGGGTTGCCAAGAAATCTGGTACATCCATCTCCCCGGCGTGTACCTGGGCGCCTTCAGTGGTAGTAGCTTGTCTGCGGGCATTGTCACGCTCACGGCGACGACGATCAGCGGCCTCTTGCTGCAGCAACTCGTCTCGAATCTCCGGAGGCAAGGCTTCCAAGAATTCTTGGTTGATTTCAGTAGGCTCCTCGCCAGCAGCAGCAGCTTGGGATCGTTGTTCTGCGAGTTGCTGCATGATGACTTCTTCCCTTAGTTCTTCAGGTAGAGCTTCGAGATACTCAGGGTCAATCTCCATTCCCGTAATATCGACTTGACGTCCTCTGATTGTCGTGTGCACGCGGCGGGCAGGTGCCGATGGTCCTGTGTCCGCTTGGGCTGACTCAGTCGCTTGGGCGACCACATCGGTTTGCTGCACATCGTCCATTGGCTCCGGATCAACGCCCGCAGCCTGTCGCTCTGCTTCCTGACGGTCAAGCTCTTGCTGTCTCCTGGCATTCTCTTCTTCCTCCTTCTGCTTGCGCTCTTTTTCCTCTTCCTCCCGAGCAATACGCTCCTGACGTTCACGCTCTGCACGCTCCTCTTCTTTCCGTTTGCGCTCTTCCTCCGCCTGTTTCTCGAGTCTCTTTCCTTCTTCAATAGCAGGCGGGACCAGAATCTTCAGGAGGGAGTTGATCACTCGCTGTGTCTTCTCAACATAATTATTGCTGAACAGAATGCGAGCCTCCTCTTGCCACCGGGTCTTGGTTGGGGCCAGAGCGAAGCTCACGGCCTGCGAAGGGTCATCCCTAGACCGAGAGGGTGCGGCCTGTTGTCTGCCAAGCCCAAAAATGTCTTGAATACGGTTGGAAGGGATAGCGCGTCTGTCGACATGGACATGAATACCATCTGGACGAGTAACAACACCAAATCCAGGAGCTCCTTGATTCCCAATTGCCTGCATAATCGCGTTCATGAAGCTGACAGGACTGTCCATGGGAAGAAGGCGGCCGGTTGACACGGGCTCCATGCCATGAACCCAATCCGTGAACGCCTCATTACCGGGTCCACGGGGTTGACCAACAGCGTCAGAGCCACGATCAGTACGAACAAGGAGAGGATTTGTTCCGTCGTCAGCCCCTCCTCGGGGTGCAATCTGAGTCCGGTGAAGTCGGTAGGGCGGGATAGGAACAATGCCATGGCGACTGGGCATGATTCCTGTGACAGCAGCCCAGGCGGGTTGAGTGCCACGGAATCGATGATGATGACCGCGGGGCGGATGATCGTCAGCGTCCCATCCCCATGGGTCAATGAGATCTTCCTCGTCGTCAAACCCTTGATAGGAGCCTTGATCTTCATCGGCGTCCTCGAGTTCCTCCTCCAATTCGTCGATCTCTTCGTCTTCTGGGACGACGTTAGCACATGAAATGAGCAAAAGGGATATGAGTTGATGGAGCTACCAACCTTCATCTTCTGCCAACTCATCGTCGACCATATCGTCATGCATGTCATCAAGGCTATCAGCCTGAAGTCCATCAACGCCACCAGCAGCCTCATTGAGAACTCGGAACAAGTCGTCAAAACGTTGCCCATCGCCACGTTGATCGGCTTGCCTGATATCATCCAGCTCGTCTTCGAATTGATTCATGATCTCAGCTTCCTCATCACCTTCAGACATGTCTTCACTTTCCCATTCGTCCTCGTCTCCTTCATCGAGACTGTCGTTGTCATGGTCACCGGTGATTTCGCCAGCAAGGATATCGTCATCATCCATTTCAGAGACGTCATCGTCCTCATCATCTTCGTCGTCTTCATCGTCATCGTCATCATCTTCGTCATCGAGGACGACTTCAATATCCATGCCATTGTCACCGGGAAGGCCTTCAATAGGTCCCATGCCTTCAATCTCATCTTCATCACTTACGACTTCGCCATCATCTTCCGGTAACTCCTCGTCGTAGTCCATTTCTTCGTCATATTCATCGTCATACATCTCATCATCTTCCTCCTCGGACTCTTCAGAGCTCGTCTCCTCTTCATGACGAGGCTCCAGCATGCCCAGTGTAGAATGGCGGAACAGATCAGGGGTCTCTTCACGGTCGTCCTCCATATCCGATACCGATGTAGCTGATGAGATCTCATCGTCCTCAGTCTCACCTAGAGTAGATATATCTGAATTTTCGCTCAAAATGACTGCCGTCTGCGTGAGCTTGTTAATGGGCCGTAGAATGTACTTGATGACCCGTTTGGATGCCGGGAAATTGAGATCGATCTCCGCCACCGAGGCAGTGAGGGCAGAAAGGAAGTGCTTCTCAAACATGGTCTTCCCTAGCTGCCTGACAGACGATGGGAAGCCCGACTCACTCGAGCCGTACGTGTACCCGCTCAGCATCTTGTCGAAAAGATCCGCAAGAGACATCAGCCTGGCATACTTGGCATCCAAAGGCTCAGTCGAAGAGTTCGCCTCCTTGTAGCATCGTAGAGCATGTTCAAGGACGAATCTTCGCACGAAGACAAGTTCAGGCTCATCTTCATCGTTGTAGTTGGGCTCATTGCGACGCCCTCTAATCCCACCGAATTCACCAGTTTTGGCGCACAGAGCAACGAGCACACGCATCGTCCAAGCAGATGTATTGCTGCGCTTCTTGAACGCAACGGACTCGTCATGTTCCATGGTCCCAACAGGTACTAGAGCGTTCAGGAGATAATTCAAGATTCCGGAACGAGGCTTCGAAGGGGTAGTTGCGAGAGGATCGGCTTTGCGTGAGAAGTTGATAAATTCAACCTTGGTGCGATTGTACGACGAGAGGAGCTCAGTCAAACACTGCAGAAGAAAGCAGCGATAAATGTAAATGGGATGATCATCAGCCTTGAAAGCAGGCTTATCCGATTTCTTAAAACTTCGGGTGCCTTGAGCGTCATTGCTGGTGACTGATGGCAGTGGCTCGTCGACTGACATCTCAACATCGGTCTGAGTTTCCGACTGATCAGGGGCAGCTGGATCTGCGGTTTCAGTCGGGGGTTCCTTGTCATCGACATCCTTGTAAGACAGAAGTTCAGAGAGGAGATAGTGTATAACGCCATCCGGATTTTCTACCACGGGAGGTTTGAGTTCAGCAATGGTCTTTGGTTTATCTTTATCCTCGACAGTTGACGCGTCTCCAGACTGAGCCTCACCACTGCTTGACTTCTCAGCTCCTTGCTTAGATGTAGAAGACCCTTGAGAGGTATTATTCTTTTCAGTCTTCAGCACGAGGACCTGCGGACGTTGCCGATTATCAAATCGCTGCAGCTTGAGCTTTTCGTTCGTAACTTCCACGAACAGTTCTGGGGATCTAAGCACAAGATGGTACATTTGGCGTACATAGCCAGTGGTGTCAACTTGGCGAGAAGACTTGGTTTCGAAGTTTGCTACAATCTCGCTTCTCATTATCTGGCGGATCGTATCCTCATCTTCCACAATGTGTCTCAGGATCAGCATAAAAGCCGACTGCAACTTCTCATTTGTGGCACTGGAGAGCTGCTTGACCATGACAAACAGACGCTGTAAACTGCGCTTTTCACCTAGGCGGACAGCGATCTCGCGGCTTCGAGTAAGAATCACGAGAATTCGGCAAATGGAAAGAGCCAAAGTGTCATCTTTGCCAACCCTAGGCAACACTTCAACCAACGCTTCGAACAACTGCATCTTCTGGTCGGGTGCAACAAGCGGTTCTTCCAGATGAGCTGGGCCTTCGTCGTCAGCACTTGCAGCATCGTTGCTAGGAGGCGTCCAGCGGATTTGAGGCGGCTGGGCATCATCTGAAAGTAACTTTTCCAGGACAAGCAATACATGCCCAATCCAGGGGAACGTTTCATCGGTGGACTTCTCTGGAGTTACTTGAACAAACCCAAGGAAAGTAGAGAAACATTCCTTAAGCTCTCCTAATGCAGCATTGTACATTTCTCGGTCTTGCACAACCAAGGCGAGAAGATGAGCATAGGCGGCCACCTTCTTACCAGCTGCCTGGAAGTTCTCCATCTGTAGTGAGACCAGCGACTGGACCAGAATCTCGCCAACGTCTCTGCGGAAACTTTCTGGATCACGGTGCTTTCTGGTAGCAGAAGCAATGAGGTCGGCCAATTCAAAAGACACATCGTGGTGCTCGTTCAGAACATCCAAGCAGCGTTCAATCAGATTTGAGCGAACTTTCTCTCGTTCGGCGTCCAAGTCTTCAACCGTGACCACTTGGCGTCGCTTTGTTGGCTGTTCTGAACGTTGTTCGGGCGCTTGATTAGCGGCTTGGTTCAAAGGACCGGACAAAATGCCTTCAGCAGTTGAAGTATTGCGTGGGATCCTGGTGGACGGATGTCCTTGTTCATCATCCCCTGCTCCGTGATCGTCATTGAGAATATGAGTCAATGCTCTAGCTAAGAACTCCGTACCATGTCTGACTTCGCTATCCTCGTTCCTGCCTTGACCCTGTTCAGGGCGTGATCCGTCTTCGGTCGGCCGACCCGAGGCTTGAGCCAAGAGCAGGGCGAGCGCAGATCGATCGAGTACGCTGCTGAACGGCGAGTCTCCTGCAGTATCGTCAACTGGCTCGGCCCCGGGTGGTGTGAACGAACGGATAGACTCGATGTCGTTAGGTGGCGGAGGTACTCTCGGCGGGGCCCGCAACCAAGTTTGTGCCCTGCAGTATTCTTCGGCACTGCCGTGATTGTAGCATCTATACGCTGCTTCGTTCAGAAGATCGCTATCAAACCCCTTCTCCCGAAGTAACAGCAACCGATCCCTGCTGATGACAAAGGCTCGTCGAGATACATCTACCAGAGCAGGAGGCGTATCGGATTGCCGAGCAGCTCCGGCCTCATGGTCTCCATCAAGCGATGAGCGCAAGATGTCGATCAGGCACTTGACAACAGAACTGGAGGACTGTGTGGCGAAATCTGAGTTCCACATTTCACGGGCCATTGGCAAAATTTCCATTCGAAGATCAACGAGAAACTGAGCAGGCTGGAAGTAATCTGGTCGGTCGCGGTCGCGCTCACCGCTTGTTGTCATCGATTGTGTTTGGCTAGACTCCATTATGTTCTTACCCGAGGCGAGCTCAGAAAAGAAGCCGAGAATGATCTTGATACCACCGTATGCGGAAGTGAGTCTCGCAGAGACATCTGTCTCAGATTCTGGAACATTTTCTGGTGGCGTAAGAGTCTTCACTTCCTGGACAAATAGGTCGCAGATCTCTTTCATTGCTTTTAAGCCTTCAAGTCTCTTGAACGCGAACAGCACCATTGTCAGATAGTGTGCATGCGGGCGGTCAGGCGTGACTATGACAACAAGCATGATTAGTTATTATGTCGTCAAGGGCAATATCTTAGGGACCATATTTACTCACCCTCATAAAGCAGATGCGAGAAGGAAGAAAGTATGACGATGAGGTAAGCGAAACGCAGCTTCGAGCTCTGACTTGATTTCGGAGGCTGGAATCGCAACTGCTCGAGCACAGCTTGCGCAATCTCTTCGGCCACTGAAGTTGCGTTCTGTTTCTGGTAAGCATCATATCTCTTCTTTCCGCTCAGACCAAGACCCAGATTGTGAAAGAATCCCGTGATAGAGGAAGGCAAAGAACTCAGGAGGTATCGCAGAGCTTGCGCATTCGTGAAGGCGACTCCGGTTTCAGGGACCTTGGATGCGTTCGGCTTTGTCTCTTGCACAGCACCTGTCTGAGCGGCGTCGCTTGCAGCTGAGCCCTCCCGTTGGGATCCACCGCTAGGAGCAAGTACGGCGTCAGAATTCGGCTGCAACTGAGCATCGGCGGGCTTGTCGGAAGTAGCACCAGACTGTTGCACTTTCGTGGCCTGATCCCAGGTATCAGGTATGTTCTTCTCGAGCAGGATCTCCTCCCAAACGCAAGCAGCATGCAATCCTCCCAGTTTCTTTACGAGCGCGCAGTAATGGTCAGCTAGATTCACCTGGACAAAGATGGGAAGCTGTAGACTGGGGCGGGATTGATATAGAGGCATGGAGAATATTTCGCGAAGGAAGTCTGTCAAAACAAGTGCAGCCCCCATGTGCTTTGCAAGATACGTCCCATGTGTTAATGCGGGGGAAAGTGATTCTTTGCCTTTATTCTCCGACCCAGGCTGAGACGACTGTTTAATCAAAGGACTGAAGAAGCCGTTGTGGAGATTTTCGGGCTTCTGCCAGAATTCCGCGAGCATGTCAACAGCCTGCTCCGCCCGCTGCAAAAGAGATGGTACGACCACATGAGGTTTGGTTTCAGCTAACATATGCACGAGAACAGCAAGCTCCTGGTTGGCTTCCGTGTTGTGGAAGTCAAAGGGAAGGCTCTGCAGAGTCGCGAAGTCGAGAATGAACTCCGCGGCACCAGACTCGATGAAATATGTGCAGTTGGCTTGGTTCTCAAAGAAGGCCCCCAAGAAACGAACAACAGGGTAAAGGTAGTCCGTAGCCGTGAGTCCCGAATCATCTACATTCTTGGGCTCAAGTTGTCCGTCCGAAGAGGGCAGAAGTTGACTAAGATCGCCAATCTTAAGCTTCCCGCCGTTTGGAAGCGAGTCAGAGTTGAGATGGGGAATCCCAAGCGAAGATTGAGCGTCAGAAGAATCCTGACTTTCAACTCCAATTGCATTCAGCAGATGGGAAGTTGATCCTGCAAGGACTTGCTTGCCTTGCTGGTCTTCTGTCCAAAGCTTTGCTCCCATACCATGTGACCAAGCTTTAGTTTTGCAAAGAAGCCCCACACGGGCGACCATGACAATGACCGCAGTCATGACATGGGACTTCAAAGCTGGATGGTGCCGCACAAGCTCGTCAAAGGTAGTACCCAAGGAGCGGACCAGGTTAGGGTCGTCTTTCAGGCATTTCACATGCTCCGGGTTCTCGAAGATTTCGAAGAAACTCTCCAGCGCATGGGAAGACTGAAACAGGTCCAATCCTGACGAGTTAAGACAAATGGCTCCGAACGCAGCAGGCACGCAAGAAAGAGCTTCTGCAGCAGACATTATCCCAGGTGCCAGCCGTACATCTTTCGGTCGTGCAATGTTATAGACGCGAGGGGCTTTATCCTTGCTCGCTATGAGATCCGAAGTTCCAGTATTCGCAGTCGTCGAGGGCTCGTTTTCTGTGGAGACATCCTCCGACTCGGCTGCTGGCTTTTCGGCGACCTTCAGCTCGGAGAATGTGACGGCCTCCAGCAGACTTTTACTGAGTCCAGCTTCAGCAATGACCGCGTAGCTGGTGGGCTCATTGTGAATAAAGCTGCTCAAAATATTGACCGCATTGCTCCAAACATGAGAGCCGAACACCCGGGCATTTTCAAGCACAAGCCGCAAGGATGTCAGCAGCTGGGGCGAGTCGATCAGATTCCGAAGAACACGATCGAAGCCACCGCCATTGTGTTGCATGATATGATTGACGAAACGAAACATCCAACGGAGGGTCTGTTGCTGGAAATAGGGGATCTGATAGTCGATAGAAGGTGTCTTGTGTTGCGGGGGGAGTCCATTTCCGCTTTTTACATGCTCGAAAGAAGATTTGGTTTCATGATCGATCAAGTCTGAGATTGCATCGAATCCCTTCGAACTAGTAAGAGTACCAAGTGCATCACGAACTGCGTGGACGAAGGTATCCAAGAATTCCATTACCCTGGAGTAGACTCGACGGGCCTTCTCAGTTCGTAGCTTCAAGACATCCACGAACATTGGGATCAGCCCGGCGGAAACAAGAGTCTCGGGGGTCCTAGTACTTGATCCGGGCAGCGTCCGCAATAAGGCAAGCAAAGCATCCCGCCACTCATCCTGGCTACCATCATCCTGCTCGTTGTCCTCGGAGCCCAGCTCATTGACTACCTTCCGGGTGAGGAACATCAAAACACCATGGTTCACATTCACACTCAAAGCAGCACAGACGTCAATAGCACGAGCCTTGTGTTTCGCAAGGGCGTCGAGCGCCTGGAGTGCCAATGTTTGCACAGTCCGTGTAACTTCCAGATCACCGCTTGCCCCAAGATGAACAAGTTCAGCCAGTTGGAAAGCGAGCTGAAGGCGCTTGGGTTGTTCCATATCATACTGAAGTATCTTTTGTTGGAATAGCGGCTCGGGGTAAACATAAGCCAGGTTGGTGAGGGCAAGGATTCGGATAGCCAGGATCTGCTCCCTGCTGTCCCGAGACGTTGCCAATCCCTGAGCAGTGCGAACCCTGTGCAGCAATTCATACTTGGAGTCATCTGGGACCTCTCCCACATAAGTGGCAAGAAGATCTTCGGCCTTAGATGATGAGATCTTAGAATAGGGCACTTCAAGATTCGTGCCGCCCCGTAGCGCTTCGTCAGACTTTGCGGGAGTCGCGATCACAGAACTGGGCGAGTCGTCGGTAGTGGACAGACGACTCAAGCGTGGGGTGGGGTGAGTATGAGTTCTACGCAGAGGTGTTGGAGTAGTGGGAGGTTGCACTGAAGGGCCGCTAGTACCTGTTTCAAACAAGGCCTTCGCTGGCTCCGATGGTCCGGATGGATAATAGAGCAAGCGAACATGCCCCCACTCATCCCAGCTGTCGTTCTCTCGAGTCAGCGTGACCAAATCGTTGGCGTTGTGTTTAGTCTGGGGTCCCTTCTCCTTCGTCTTGACTGCTGCTGCAGGCGACACACCAGTCGGACGAGGAAACGGGGCGGCAATCTTCTGTAGTTTCTCTAAGTCGATATTGTAATGTGCTGCTAACAAGCTCTGCTGGAGATGGGAGCCACCTCGGTGGCGTGAATGATACCTCTGTGCCAGGCAGAGCGACAGGCGTAGAGTTGACTGGAGAAGAGAAGGCGATGTGGTGTTGAGGAGATCCCCAAGGCGTTCACTACTACCATACAGACTGCGGTTGCCACACTTCTCCAGCAGGAGTCGGGAGAAATCGATGATCACTTCCAGTAGTTCCCTATCTCCTTCTGGGCCATACTGCAAAGCCTCCAACCTGGCATCGACATCCTCCGAAGCCCCGCCATTGTCATTTGTCGCGTAGCACTGCACTAAGAACTGTCTGTTGAAAGACTTCGTCTGCGGGCCTTGACTGAGGGTATAAGTTTCGATCACAGATGCAAGAATCTCATCGAATCGGTTGAGAACGTTGATCCAATGGTACAAGTCGCCTCTGGGAAATGGCCATAGACGAGAGAAGCTGTTGAGATGTGACGGGAGCTCGGGAATTGAGATAGTCGTAGCACGAGTGATAAATTCTGCTAGATATGGCGACTGGACGCACCGAGAGCGAGAAAATTTTTCAGTCAGCCTTCACATCAACAACGATGGCACGCGGGGTTGAAGCGAGAGTAACTCACGATCGTGGCTTCATGTTTCTGGCTCGCGACCTTTTTAATTCTCCCCATGATTACGATTGTGAGGACCGGCGGTCATGAGGAAATGTAAAGGACTCGAGGAACTCCTCTTAAAGAGGGTGGAGGGGGGGGGAGGGGTGGTCGTGGAGACCGAGTCGCGGATCAAGTCGCGAGAAGGCCTTATGACGTTTTTTTCCCGGCTCTCTGCCTCGAGCAAACCAAAGAGTGAAGCGGTCAAGAAAAAGACCAGGAGTGATGGGGACGAGTTGATAGAATGCAGAGAACTCTGCCCGATCAAAAGGTTGAACGGTCGGAGAAAGTGGAAGGAAAGAAAGAGTAAGGATTGAGGATAGCGGCGTTATTACTGTACCACTGGCGATGATCAAGGATGACAGGGAACGGTGCAGGCGCTGCCCTGAAATTTCGATCTCGATTTAAGATGATTCAAACAAGCGGGAGAGGAAAGGAATCGAGTCCTCGCTTTGATGAAAGGGCAAGAGGTTGAGTTAGTTGTCGATGGGAGGGAGGGAGGGGAAGGGAGGTGGGGTGTAAGTACTGGGTGAGAGGAAGAGAAGGAGGAGGAGGATGAGGAGGAAGTGAGTCGTCGGGTGTTGCTTGCAGCTGGAAGGTTCGTGAAATAATGCCGGTGATGGACTGGACGGGAGCTTCTCTAGCGGGCGGCTCTCTCTTCAGTTAGCACGCTCCTACCTCTTACCTTCGCGGTTGAAGCGTCCGGAGCGGGTCTTCTTCTTTCCCCGCTGCCAGTGTTATCATTGCATCAGAGCCTACTTTAAGGCCCGACTACTACCCTATCTAGTACAGTACAGTGAATATGTCCAATTTTTGTGACGGCTCAGTTTGAAAAGAAGGTGTTAGGGTAGAATGCTTCGGTAAGTCTCGATGATGCCTCGACCAGTCTGTTTGCTTGTCTTTCCACACTGTGTCTCAAAATCCATGCCAATGTCTAGCACTAGTGTTGTCTGTCATTGATATATACTTCTTGCCCCAGCTTGGGTTGTGCTATGCAATAATCAAACCTCGCCTAGACGCAGTGAAAAGATCATTCCGGATCTGATAATACATCATTCACAAGCTTCTCGAGTTTGAAAATTTACCCAGTACAAGTGAATTTCAATACTGTTTATCTCTCGAGCAGATATCTGTATACAAACAATGCCATGCATCAACCCATGCAAAAGATCAATTTCACCACACCTCTGATCATCGAAGATATAATATAAAATCAAGCCATTTGAGCTGAAAAACCAAAGATAGAAGTGAAAAGAGACTCATATATAGATAGGCTAATCCAACACATTAATATACACGCTAAGATCCCTGTGCCAACCCATCATCAACCCGTCAACCCGTCAACCCGTCAATTCGCCGACCTCTTAGTTCGCAGCAAGAGGCGGTAGCTCTCCATCCCACTGGATTTTCATGGTCGAAGGGAATGGCCAGAAACTGCTCTGATCGGCAGTCATATAAATGGTTATGCCTCCATGGCTTGGAATCTTCTTCAACTGGCCCTGGGGGCCAGGAGCACGTCGGAGGTTGTCTAAACGACCTACAACCTTCAACATGGTCGTGAGCGCCAACTTGCAGAGACTCATTCCGAGGCACTGGTGAGGGCCCCATCCGAAATGAGCATATGCGCTCATGTCACGGTCAAGTCTAACTGTTTCAGGCTCCGGGAAGCAGACGGGGTCTCTTGACGCGGCGACCTATTATGCAACGTTAGCATTCCAAAACTCCACCGAGCCATCGTTTTGGTTCACATACCAAGTTGCAATAGACCAGCTGGCCGGTCTTCAATGCCAGCTTCTTCCCGGCATCTTCGATCACCGTGGGCTTAGCCACGTAACGAGGCAAAGCTACCGAAGAGCGCAAACGAGCGCCTTCCATGAAGCTATAACAGTCTGTTAGTACCAGAATCGGAGTATGTTCTCAAGGGAATCTTACTATCTCAGCAAAAGATCATCAGCTTCAGGGGTGTCTTCCTTAGCAAGTCGATTAATCTCTGGCAGATGGACAGAGCCTTCTTCGGACAGGTAGTAGTCAAGACATTGCGAGAAGAGCTGGGCTTGGTTGGCGACCATTCCGCCTGCAGTCGGCAGAATGTGCGTCCAAACAATCTCAGTCGGGGAGATTTGACTAGCGAGCAAGCGTTGGATCATGTGGACACCATATTCGCTCAGAATATCATGTCGATGCAGACTGTGAACCAGACTCTGGATGAAGCCGGTATTCCTAACGAAGTCGACATTGGCCATTGTCAGCTCTCCGAGCTGCTGTGTTGCGCTCCGAGCACCCTGATTGAGCTCAAACGATTTCCCAATATCGGCATCGTAGAAGATCGACGCAAACACGAGAGCCATTATCTCATAGAGTTCTTGTTCTGTGAAGATACCCCTGGGATTCGATTCAGTTTTGAGAGGCAGAGAAAACACATTCGCGCAGAAATGAACCTGCGCGAGATTGGCGATGTCGCGAACAATATCGACCTGATTGACACCGGCAATCTGATACGAATGCTGATGCAAAAGTTTCAAGGTGATGGCCTCATAGAACTTCTTAGCTTCACTTTCCCACTTGTCACGATAGAGGGCTGCTCCCATCATCTTCCGGGACGCGGCATTCGGTGGTTTATCTCCAGACAGCATAAAGTCCCGGCCGTGAGGCTGATTGTTGTGACGCATGAGAAACTCAATCTTCTTACCCCAGGTGACCTTGAAGGTCTCTTGATCGCTCAGAATGGCCATACAGGCGGCATTCGAGGAGATGAACTGTGGAGGTGGGGTGAGGCTGGGCCGATCCCAGCTGTAGTCGTCAAAACGACCAAGATCCTTGAAAATCTTCTCATTCTCGGATGGAACAACAAGAGGGAAATGAGCATATATAGAGTTGCCGGCAAAGGTGTTGGGGAATGCACGCAAGACAAGCTTGTAGAAGACATGCCCCTGATCAACAGTATCTTGATACTGAATCTCATTGTATGCCCAATTCGTCAGATGCTTTGGCGTGTAGTCCACCGTATAGAAGCGATCACCACGGACCAAAGCTACGGCATCGGAGAGGATAGCTCTCGATATCGTGAAGTTCGTGCACAGGCCACTTCCAGGGATAGTAGATTCCTTCGCGTCTTCCACAATGATGCCCGGGTAGATTTCGACCAGGTCGGGGTGCTCGTACAGCCTCTTGAGCTGACCAGCAATGTAAGGGTCAGAGTTGATTTCCTCAAATGTCCTGTAAGGCGTGAGGTTGAAGTATTTTCGGAATTCGTTCAACGTAGCCAAGTTCCATGAGCGGGCCTGCATGATACCCAGGGCTTCGATGTTGCGGAAGACCGAAGGAACATTTGATGCTCCAAAGGCACCCGCACAATCTTCAACACTGTCCGCAAACAGCTTAGCCAGTTCACCTTCGTCCAACGATCCATCTTCCTTGCGCTGTAGCCCAGCGAACGGGCGTTCAGAAGGTTCCTCTGGTAGACGAGCTTCCCACTGACCAACTCCCCGCAGAAATTCTCGCAGAGAGATATCTTCCGGCTCTTTGCCAGGGAACAACTCGCGGTACATATCCTGCGTCCATTTCTCATCCCGCTTGGAGATACAAGAGTGCCAGCGGTAAACGAGATTGAACTCAGCAGAAACTTGGTTACCAGTGGCCTGTGCTGGTGCCTCACCTAGAAGTCCATCTTGCATCTCTGCTCGAGGATCCAGACTCCAGGTGCTGTCCGTTCGGTTGATGTTCAAAATCGTGCGAACGTAGTCCTTCAAAATAATGTTGATATACAAGCCGGAGGTCACCAATCGAGCAGTCTGGAATAGATCATTGTCGTACTTTGCATATGCTTTGGTATTCGACTCATCCGGCTTGGTGAAACGACCGCCCTCGTTGATGGTAGCCAGGTTTTCGACTACATAGTTGTGGAAGCGGTTGAACATGATCAAAAGGACACCGACACCTGGGGGAAAGCCCAGAATACGTTTGCTGGAGAAGCAATCCGGCTTCAGTTTCCCGTCCTTGAATGTCCTCACCTGATTCTGCTCGTCTTGGTTGTTGCCATATAACGGCGACAGATCCAAGTAAGAAGATGTCAAGCTCACAGTATAATCATTGCGGTCGGTTTGGAAAAGATCTTGAAAGCTGTCAGCTAACTGCCCGGAAAGCATCTCAGTCTTCAACCTTACCATGAATGATGATAGAAGCAAGGTAGAACAGAATGCTGGAGATCTTGTTCGGGTGCTCCTTGTAATCCTTTCGCTCCAAGAGAGAGGCAAAAAGAGTCTCAGGCTCTGGAAGAGAAGGAGACTGTACCGTTGTTGGGCGTACAGACCTGGCATAGTGGGAACCAGCGGCACCAATGTGAGGCCATAGGAAGTTCTGACTTGTTAGTGAAAGGGTCTTCGAAATATCGGGGGAAGTGCATACATTGCCTGAGCCATCCGCTTGTCTGTATACGTGGTCCGAACCGAGGTAGCTACAAATGCGGTCAATCTCGTGGTCAACACATAGTCTCTGTTCCTGTCAATCAACTTACGAGATTGGTGGATGCTCCAAATCGTTCCATAATTGTTTGAGGAAAGTGTTTGTCAAAGCTTTTGCGTTTCGGGAGGTTGACGGCAGCCCGGAAGCGAGCTAAACAAGGGTTAGCAGGCCTGGATCCGAATGAGTGACTAGATCACTTACTTGGATCACTCGCTCCATGATATAGTGTCTGTCATTGAGCGGCTCGCCTGTTGCAGTATCCTTAACAATCTCCAAAATGGCCTTGACGCTATCGAGGTCGACATGGCCAAGGTCCTTGACGAGGCCTGTCTGCACCTGCTCTGTGATGTATGTTCCATCGCCCGTTGTAGTAGGCAATGGCCGTAAGGATGCTGAAATGACTTTCTCGACCTGGGAGATCTTGCTTCCAACACCGTTCAGGAGGGACTTCTCCTGCTTGGTAGCCATGACGGGCTAAATCAAGCCTCTTAGTATATAATCTGGTGGTATCTCGACACTGTGCTGGATGTTAGCGATTGCTTTCCATGGGAATGTAGCAGGTCAACAAGAATGTGCCATTGCTTGCTCATCCCAAGTGATCCGCCGGAGCCATTCCGGGGACCCTCGGAAATATGCTCGCTGGGCTTGCCCAAAAGTACGAGAATAACGAAAGCGTTGGGATAATGTGGCTCACCAGGTAGTTGAAAACAAAATCCGGGAAAAGAAACCAAGCAATTGAACCGAAGAATGTGGAGGCACTGCCAAATGCGGGGAGAACCGAACCAGGCACGGTAAACAGTGCACTAAAAGTCTAAACGCACAGGCTTCAGAAGCCAACAACTAAAAGTATCTGTGCGTGACAGGTTGACCACCGACAAGCAAATGCGATCGGTCAAAGAAGGGGGAAAGGCATGCTTATTTATAAGATTGAATCAGTATCAGCATGGTGGCTGTGGGGAGAGAGGGAGTCGGCGACCCCGATACGAGCGAATAAGAAATTTACGGCATGAGAGGCATTGGCATCTTGTCTAGGCGAAGAATGCCCCGTGAGAAGTGCTAGCCCGACGACATCGTGATTCGTATGTATGAGACATGCGGACAAATGAGCGCTGTTCCAGCTGGGATTTACGCCACACGCTGAGCTGACAGACAAAATTGGCCGTGATGAGACGTGCCTTAGCGGGACATCAAAGGTAAAAGCTGCCATGGTCTAGATGATGGAGGGGACCGGTAAAGACCGAGGGAGGGGCCCCTATCAGGGAGGCGATGCAGAGAGCGTGGAGACCTCGTAAAATGTCTCTTCTAGACTAGGTTAAGTTCTTACTTTAGTGAGCCGATGAGGAGTTCAATCCAACTGTGCAGCTGGAGCTTTCGAGACGTCCATGCCGGTGGCACAGACAGACAATTCTAGGTTGATGCTTCCTATAGAAAGCCGGCCTTTGGGTGATTGATAGCCACGCTTTGATTTGTCTAGATGAGGGATTGTCAATGACATTGTAGACAGTTTGGAAACTCAGTTGAGTCCGTTTACCCGTGAAATCCTAGGTTGATTTGCTGAGCAGCGGTCACTTTGGAAAAGTGCGCGCAGCGACCTTTGTTTGCTTTTGATTACTATGGCAAGTGGTTATCAATTGGAGCATTGCCATTTGAGGAATGGTGCTGAGAGTGCCGGGGAACGCCTGGCACTAAAATGGTTCCAAGTTGCTAAAACGTGCTAAACGGCCGATGGAGTCGGATGGACTCATGGAGGGAGACGAAAGGCTGGCTGACAGGCCGACACTAACTGCGACACTATTTGGTTTTCGGGACGCTTGCCCGTCGCAAGTTTAGCCTGTTGATAATATCAATGGGTTCTCTCAGCTGGACAATCAAAGCGAGGCGCCATGTGTGGAAGGGATATCAGAGGGTGTTTATCCAGGCCAATATTCTAGACTCTGTCTGTTCAAGGTTGTCTCCTGCCGAGTCAGTGGTCAGTTATCACATGGTCCCAAAGGATGGTGCCATTGTTCGTTCGTTCGCTCGCTGGTTCAGCCTTGCTTGCTACTGTACCATTTTTCTCAGGCAGGTCATCTGACTCAGGCTGTGCTTGAAAACAATAAGAGTGAAGGTTCCATCCGAATTCGGCCCGGGGATCCTTCGAGCTTGCTTCAGCTGAAGATGGTGGGCCATAAATTAATCAATTAATCATAACGACCATGAATCCACTCTGCACTACAATTCATAAGAATCAGCCCCCATTAATGCCCTTCTCTATGCGGCTGAGGGCGGTCTGCCACGTGATGGTTCCCGCCTGCCGGAAGCCGAGGCTCTGAGCTTACCCAGTCGAGTAAGTTAAGCGCGGTAAGCTGCAGTGAAGCAGAAGGTCCCAACTCTCCCTCAACCAAAAGTTAGGGTAATTTTCGCGCATCTCCGGCCTCAGTCCTGGATCCTAGACTAATCTTCACAGCCTTCCATCACGTCCTGGTACCCCTCAGTTAACTAATCCATCATCATTGGTGGCTATCAATTGCTATCAGCAGAGCTGTCCATCTCCAACTCGCTCCCCCCTCAGCTCGTTCCAATGGCCATAACCTTAGTTGTTGAGCCCCGGGGTAAGTCCTGTTCCCAACCGATTCCACCCACCTATTTCTTGCCAGACTAACACCACTTATCTCCAGGTAAACCCATCAGAAAGCTCCCCAAGGAGCTCCAAGTAGCGCCCAATTCCTCGACCGAGGAAATCTACCAAGCGTTGGCCAAAGCCTCCAAGTTTTCCATCCACCGCCTCCGCATCACCAAGGGAAGCGACCGGACGCTCGTTCCCAACTCCAAGGACCTGACCGTCGATGGCACCGGCCTGAAGGAAAAGAGCGTGATCCACGTCAAGGACCTAGGTATGGCCCAAACCTCCCAACTCCAAAACAGAAACACCCCAAAGAATTAACCTCATCTCCCCTCGCTCCTCAGGCCCTCAACTAGGATGGCGCACCGTCTACCTGATCGAATACCTGGGCCCGCTCATCATCCCCTACCTATTCCTCTACCCGCTCCGGCCGTACATCTACTACAACTTCGACCAGCCGCTCGCGGAGCCCTCGAACTTCCAACGCCTGGTCTGCGCCCTCTTGACCGTCCACTTCATCAAGCGCGAGTATGAGACCATCTTCATCCACCGCTTCAGCAACGCCACGATGCCCGCGCGCAACATCCTCAAGAATAGCGGCCACTACTGGCTCCTGGCCGGCGCCAACATCGCCTACTGGGTCTTCCGCCCGGACAGCCCCGCTGTCGCCCGCGACGGGGACGCCTTCCTGTGGTACACGGGCCTGGCCCTCTTCGTCTTCGGCGAGCTGGCCAACCTGAACGCCCACTGCATCCTGCGCGACCTGCGTCGCCCCGGCACCACCGAGCGCGGCATCCCCACCGGCTTCGGCTTCAGCGTCGTCACCTGCCCCAACTACTTCTTTGAGATCGTCGCCTGGGTCGGCATCTACCTGCTCAGCGGCCTCAGCTGGAGCGTCCTCCTGTTCATCGTCGTCGGCTCCGCCCAGATGGCCATCTGGGCCAAGAAGAAGGAGCGTCGCTACCGCAAGGAGTTTGGCGACAAGTATAAGCGCAAGCGCTTTGCTCTCTTCCCTGGCCTCGTTTAAAATTAATGAAACGGGAGATAGAGTCATGGGAAAGGAGGAGGGGGGAGAAGCATCGTTTGGTGGGCTCTGCTGCCCCCAAACAAGTCACACGTCATGAAGAACATGGTTTTGCCCTTGTTCAACAATCTCACAGTTACGACCCAAAAAAAGCAGAACCGACGAATGGATGAGACATTGCCACGAAGCTTAAAATTAGTGGTCAGAAAAACCCACCAGCAATTTAGTTTCCCCTATCGCACCTGACACTCACTCCGCATGACAGCTGGGCGCTACATCGAGTCTAATGTCGCAATTGGTGCTTTTAAAGGTCTCCTGATGCGAAATACTGAAAAGAGGCAGTAGTTCAAATTTAACCTTTAATGATACACGCGCTCGCTCTATGTGGTGCATCCTCATGAAACTCCAGAGAACACCTGGGAACAATAAACCAGTAAGAAAAAACAAGAAACACAGTTTCGTACTTCCCCCCAAACCCACAGCCACGCAACTCCAAATCCCAGCAAGAAGAAAGTAAAAGAGTCCAGTTGGAGTGAAAAGGGATCACTCAGTCTTCAATTTGGTCTGCCAAAGGCGGTAGTAGGGCTCCATCTCTTTTTCGCAGCTCCGCTTCGTATCGGTGTCACAGCCAAGGAACCGGATGACAAGATCGCCGTCCTTGTAGATGCCGTTCGCCGCCGCCGCCGTGCAATCCTTGCTGTAGGCGTTGATGGTTCGCTGAGGCAGGAGCGCCAACCGGGCTAGGATGGTCGGATGCCATTGGACGATGTGATCCTAGAGAGCGAAACAAATGACGTGAGTGAGTATAGTTATGGTGACACAACGCCTGCAGAACGCCCAGGGTGAACCGAAGCAGGGCAAAGCAGAGAACACAATAGAATTCCTTACCAAGACATGCGTCTCCGCCTTCGCGAAGTTATAACTCCGGTACAGGGGATCGAACCACAAGTCCAGGAAGAACTTGGCGAAGTCGCCCTGCCGCAGCACAAAGCTCCCGGGACTCATGTCCTCGTTGTCGGTGGTGATGATCAGGTCGACGTCTTCGGGGTGGACATGCGAGAAGGTCTTGATGATGCTGTCGGGCGGCACGACGGAGACCTCCTTGAGCATCAGCGACTCGAGCCGCTGCTTGTCCAGGACATGCGACCCCAGCGACTTGCTCGGGTTCATGACCAGGGCGTGCGCATCGAGGTGGAAGAAGTACTGCGAGTAAGGGTGGGAGGCCATCGCATGCCGGACGGCGGGGATGACGGCCCAACTCTGCGGCGAGTCGCCGATCGAGGATTCGTAGTCAGACACGTTGGCGAAGAAATTCGTATACCCTAATTTGGCAGCGAGTACGTTTGTGTCAGTTGTAGTGAGACAAAAGTGGTAGTCATCATGTGTCAACCGCCATGTCCTCTCCGGGGGGCCACCACTACTCACCATGACGCTTCGCATAGTCCTCCCGATTCTTGACAATCTTCTCGATGTAATCTTCGCTGAATACAACCCGATCTAACACTGTGATGATGACCACACTAGAGGTGCTCGCGGACACTGCAGGGGTGCCAGTGCTCGTGTAGAAGAATTGGGAGAGGAGGAAGAATATGGTGAGCAGCGCAAAGGCGAGGAGGGCAATGGCTTTGAGCTGTTTCCTGCGCTGTAACGAGAATCGCGGGGATCGTCCATACACAGGAGTTATCGGGGCCCTCCGGGGAGGTAAGGCGAACTGCATGCTGTCAAAATCTGTCCCCAGCGAGCGAATGCTGGGTGACTGGTGAGGAAGAAATTCGTTGGAGATGAAGCTGGATCGTTTCTAAGTACGAGTACTTCGGTCGGACAAAGCGTCACCGCATAGAGATGGGGGCCGTTCTGCCGCTTCCGGCTACCAATCCGCAGGTCTTTGGTTGGCCCGAGATATCGCAACATTCCAGAGGGCCCGAGCAAGTCCGTCCTAAGTATGTGCTTTCCAGAGATATTATTAGCTCTTGTCTTGTGGTATACGACTCAGGCTGGTTGAGTGATGCAGTATTGCTTTATAGAGCCAAGCGTTACTCATGACTCTTTTGGCTACATTGTACCGGACAGGACAGTACTGCACTTGCCGTGTCGCTTCACTCACCATATCAATAGTAGTACTGTACATCGGTGTGCTTCATTGTACAGTACTATAGACACTGGCTCGGTCTCGTACGCCTCACCAGCTAAAGAAAGTCCCTGCTCGATGACCAGTAGTCAAATTCTAATATCATTGGCCAAGGTGAAATGAAGTATAAATACAGCAAACAATAAATCGGAACATGCAAGGTCCATGGTAATCAATGCAAGAAAATCAAAGCCGGACAGCTGTAGAGTTTCTCTCTCAGCAAGCAGTCAGCAAGATAGAGGGCACTCTACTGACGCTGCCTGCGCAAGACTGTCGACCATGATCGCAAATAGATATAATACAACAGACGTTCTCATCCCCTGGTCTTGAACCGCGGATGCTTCAGGACGGTTACAAGCCCACACCTCTCGCAACTTCAACAATCATTTGTGTCCCCCCTCAGTACTGCTTCTCATTGAGCGTAGGCTTCGTCAATGCCTTGATATTCGTCAGGTCAAGCGCCTTCTTCTTCCTCTCAGCCTCCTTTTGCGCCACAAACTCCTCGAAGGTTTGAGGTTTCTCGACGTTGTGAAGCAGCCTGTCCAATTCGAATTTCTCCTGCATCTTGGGCGAGTTCATCACCTGCCACCGCAGCTCCCAGCCGAAAATACCCAGCTCCTTGATCCGGGCCGGGGTGTTGCCCAAGAGGTACTTGTCGAGCCCACCGCACTTCTCGATCGTCCTCAAGGCCTTCTTCGTCACCTTGATGAACAGGAACTTCTCAAGACTGTCGCTCCAGATCTTCTTGCGGCGAACGTTGGGCTTCCAGGATCGGCGGGTCTTGCCCTCGTTCTTGCCGTCGGAGATCTTGTTGCCGAATCGGATCATCGCGCCGCCGTACAGACCGGAGTTGGACTGCTTGAAGACATAGTTGGGGCCGTACGGGTAGGGTGGAATATGGTCCGGGAGTTTTCGCGTCTTCTGTACAGGCAGTGTCGTGGAGAAGAACCGCTTCGCGGTGCTGAGTGAAAGGTTGCGAAAAGCCGCAGAGAGGGTGAAGGGGAGCGACATGGCCGAGCGAGTCTGTAGGCCCGCCATCCTGTATTCTGTCTATGGAAAATCGAGAGGAATAAGAATTCAGCTCTTGACCATGACAGAGTCACTGCCGGGCAATTCGATGGCGAGATTCGGCCAATTGAGGAGTGAGTGAGAGATCTCAAGCTGCTGGGCGATAATACCTAGACAAGGCCTGGACGCACTTCCGGCGGGAGTGGGAGAGAAAGAATTTGGGCGTTGCGGCTGACCGCCTTGGTGATCGACCGCTCTGATTGATCGATTGGAATTTCCGCTCAGCAGCAAGCAAGCAAGCAGTTGCTCCAGGCTCAGCATCATCCATACCAAGACCGACCGTTTGTTTCTCTTCATTCCTCCTTAACCCATCGTACTCACTTGTGTGCTCCGCTCGGTCAGCTCTTCGCGGCTCCTCAACAACAAGTTCCAACCCCTCAATCTCCATCCCTCGACTTTCCCATTCGCTTTCCCTGTGGCCTTCCGAGTAAGGTCGCAATCCCTTCACCATGGTCCAGATCAGTGAAGTGAAGGGCAATTCGCGCGAGAACAGAACCGCCGCGCATACGCACATCAAGGGCCTCGGTCTCCGGCCAGACGGAACCGCAGAGACAACCGGCGATGGATTTGTTGGACAGGGTGCTGCCCGTGAGGTATGCGACGCACGCAAATCCCTTCTTTTTCCGTGCACAAGAACTATTGCTTCTCTGCTCCCGTTGAGACACATCGTTGGCTGACAAGATGATTTTCTTCTCACAGGCATGCGGTGTTGTTGTTGATCTGATCAAGGCGAAAAAGATGGCCGGCCGTGCCGTGCTTTTGGCCGGTGGTCCTGGTACGGGCAAGACAGCTCTGGCTCTTGCCGTATCGCAGGAACTGGGAACCAAGGTCCCATTCTGCCCCATCGTCGGCAGTGAGATCTACTCTGCCGAAGTGAAGAAGACGGAGGCGCTGATGGAGAATTTCCGGAGAGCAATTGGTAAATGATCCCCATTACCGCTGCTGCTGTTGCTGCGAACGCAGAAGCGACAAAGATTGGCGCGCGGCTAACGCAAATTCATCTACAGGTCTCCGTGTCCGCGAAACTAAGGAAGTGTACGAAGGCGAAGTTACGGAGCTCACGCCCGAGGAGGCCGAGAACCCATTGGGGGGATATGGACGGACGATCAGCCATTTGATCATCGGACTAAAGTCCGCCAAGGGCACCAAGAAGCTGCGCCTGGACCCCAGCATCTACGAGGCCATCCAGAAGGAGCGTGTCACGGTGGGAGACGTCATCTACATTGAGGCCAATACCGGCGCGTGCAAGCGTGTGGGACGCTCCGATGCATATGCGACCGAGTTCGATCTGGAGGCGGAGGAGTACGTCCCGGTGCCCAAGGGCGAGGTTCACAAGAAGAAGGAAATCGTCCAGGACGTGACGCTACACGATCTCGACATGGCCAACGCCCGGCCGCAGGGCGGACAGGACGTGATGAGCATGATGGGCCAGCTGATGAAGCCCAAGAAGACCGAGATCACGGACAAGTTGCGCCAGGAGATCAACAAGGTCGTCAACCGCTACATCGACCAAGGTGTGGCAGAGCTTGTCCCTGGTGTTCTTTTCATTGACGAGGTTTGTTATAAATTCCCTCAAAATACGTGCGAGTTATTCTAACAACACAACCCCCCAGGTCCACATGCTCGACATCGAATGCTTCACGTACCTCAACCGGGCCCTCGAATCCACCATCTCCCCCATCGTCATCCTCGCCTCCAATCGCGGCCACACCGTCATCCGCGGCACGGACGATATCTCGGCCGCCCACGGCATTCCTCCCGACCTCCTCGCCCGTCTCCTCATCATCCCCACTCACCCCTACACCCACGACGAGATCAAGACCATCATTCGCCTGCGCGCGAAGACGGAAGGCATCACCATCACCGACCCGGCCTTGGACAAGGTGTCGGAACACGGCAGCAAGGTCAGCTTGCGCTATGCTCTGCAATTATTGACCCCCGCCAGCATCCTTGCCCGGGTCAACGGCCGGCCGGGTGGCATCGAGGAGGCCGACGTGGCTGAGGTCGAAGATCTCTTCATCGACACCAAGAGAAGTGCTTTGATCGTCAGCCAGGATGACGACAAGTTCCTGAAATAGATAATCCAAACAGAGTGATGCCTTTTGTGATCGGAGTTTAATGAACGTAAGCTTTTTTTTGGTCTGGCCTAATCCCTGTCTTTTTTTTCTTTTGTGATGTACTTCGACAGACAGATGGACTGGAACGATCCATATGAAAATTTTAAGATTCTAAGCTTAGCTGGCAACTTATCATACCGTGCCTGCCATCGTGAGAGATGGATCTGAGACTTCTAGCCGAGAGCAGTCAGATGTAGCTATACCCCAATGAGCTGTATACTCGGCGCCAAGTCTCGGTAAGAGATCTATTCAGTCTATTGTTCCTAAGCAGTTTAACTCAATCTGATAGACAAAGAGGGGCAGATCTTCCATTGTTCTCTTTGTCAAGACAGCTTCCCAGGCTCCTGCCCCGATAAGTGTCTGTGGCGGCGAACTATGAATCGCGAGGCCGGTCCAGGCAGCAAGGGCATCAGCAGTTCCAGAACAAGAACAAAAACTTGGAGTAGGCGGAGTAGAGTCCGAATTATGTGAAGAGGGAGGCTCAGGCTTGGACGGGGCAGGTCCGCCGCGAAAGGTTTGGAGTGGAATTCGACTGGGAAAGGGACTTCTGCGTTCAAGTCTTCAATCGCTATCCGCAAGCCTGCAGTGATGGCATCCTCGAGGTGCCCACGGCCCGTCCAACAGAATCCGTAGCTCAAGTCTCGTTTGTTCTGAATGAGCGCAAGATCATTTTGTGCCTGCAGTGTGCTGAAGCTTGGATCTGCCTCAGTGAATTCACATACACTCTGCACGATGCTAGGGTGAGGTGGCATAATCGGGTTCAGCGTGATGTATATCGGACCGTAAAGAGACGCTGAAATACTGTCCAAGGCATTAACATTATAGCTGAGGCTAGATTTCCGGGGCATTGAGTCCTCGGATGAGCGCCCGGGCACGATGGGCTCCAGCACATAGGTGTAGCCGGTCGCAGAATGCTCTCTTTCAAGCAGAAGCTGGCCCAACTGGTGAGCAGCGCTTCCCCAACCCTCACCCGCCACGAATTGAGCTGAGGGCCTTACGCCTTCACCCACGAGGGAATCCGAATGCAACACAGATATGTTCTTCGTTGTTCCCAAGCCCCCAATGATCTTTCTGTCTTGCGCGCTCGCAAGAGGCCCCAATATCTGCACGACCTCTTCGCTATCGACCGTGAAAATGATGCGATTAAAATCAATTTCACGGCCATCTGCTGTAACCAGTCTATAGACCTTCTTGTCGTACCAGGTCACTCGTCGGACTCTCGCCTCTAAATGTACCTTAGAAGGATCAAAATCGCGAGAAAGGACCTGCACCAGGCGGCTCGCGCCCCGTTCTATGCTACGCCACTTCGGAACATTCTGCCGCGGCCGAAGCAGTTGATGGTCATACAGACAGCGGATAGCAGCTTCGATAGGTAGCCGTGAAAGGAGCTTCCCAGCATTTGTGCCCCATAAAACCGAAAGTGTTGGAGCTAGGTACTCATCACGGAAGCTGGCCGAATATCCTTCTTTCGACAGATATCTCTTGGCAGAGAGAAGTGAATCAATGTTACTGGTCGTGTATGGCGAGACATCCTTACGTAGCACGTCGATGGCTAAGAACTTGAGCCAGATGATATCCGACAATATCACGTACGTCTCCTTGCGGCAAAGGATCCAGGGCCGCAGAAGGATGCTTTGCAATAGACTGTCACTCCACCAGGAACTGCGATCTCCGTCAGTTGCCCTGACGCTGAATCGATGTCTGATCGTCGACACTCCCAGGTAGCGCAGCAATGAATCCAAGTTTGCTGGATTGCAAATCAGTCCAGTCCAGACGACATCATGGGAAAATGACACTGACGAGAGGCCTCAACATTGTAGACAGATGATTCTGAAGTCACGTTCATCTGAATGCCCTCATGCTCGAAAGGCAGTGACTTGATACGCCCGCCGAGAGCATCAGAGGCTTCAAAAAGGTGGACGTCATGACCGGACCTCTGCAATGCCCAGAACGAGGTGATTCCCGTGCAACCACCCCCTATTATAGCGACACGCTCTCGCTGTGAGACAGGCATGAGAATAATGGCACTCGACAGTCACTTCGGCCATTGGCTCTTGCAGTCCGATATAGGAGTTCCTCGCTGGCTCTGCGGTTGAAGTTGCTCGATTCAAGGTTCGTGTCTTAGTTTCAGACACAGTGGCGATGGTTCCTGGCCTCTACCGCGGAAGCTGACAGGGGCTTGTAATATAAAAAGAGGCTTGTGGAAATCAATGCAGCAAGTGAAGGCGACAGGCTTATCAGCGCAGACACGTTCAGATTTTCTCTGCCCTACTATTGCTTCCGATTTGCCCTCATGTGGCTTTCCGGTGTGATCACATCATATGACGGGAATACCGAGGGGTAAATCAGCTTAATATAGAGATCTGTGAGCCTCTCAAGCCATCCATTGGGGCAAAGCAGGAATTTCTTCCGATGTTGATCTGCAGAAGAAAAGGTGCGTGACCTCTTTATTTTTGGTTTATAAGGGGGATGACTTATAGATCGATCGAAGGAAGCGACCTTGTATGGCGGTCAAGACGCAAGAGGGAACCCGTCGCAGCTCCACCCAGCCAAGGCGATAATGGCGGAAAGAGGGGCCAACAATAAGTTGAGCGGGGGGATGCGATCAACACTTGACTGAGAAACTCCTTCGCGCCTTTGTCCACATATGACAATCGCTGTCAAAGTATACCACAGGTGTTTGACAGTGAGAAGATAGAGAAAACATTGCTCATTAGAAAGCCACGCGAGGGGGCGCCTGACCGAGTCAAAGCAACAATAAGTGAAGACAATAGGATCATAAAGAAGTAATTGATATTGAATTGGCGACGTCAGTCCGGAAATCATACTCAGTGGCAGCCTCGGACTGGGAGGAGACCAGCCCCAATCACGTGCAGGCCGCCCGACAAGTAGAAGCCGCCGGCCGTTCCTGGTATGGAATAGGCACTTCAACCAACTCGGTGACTTTCTTCATCCATCTTCATCTCTAATTTGTTCATCGGTCGAAGTTTGTTTATATCAGCGTTCGGGTTTTCATATAGGGCCCAACTCAGTCACCGTACCAGTTCATCCGCTCGTTGACCTTTCTAGGCGGGCTCAATCCCTCTGAGATCCAGCAGGCACTGGCCAGCCACCACGAGGATACAAGTGGCCAATCTCTCCGCCTTATCCGATCCACCACGACGCCCCCCCCTATCGATCCGTTACTTCAACAAGCCTCGATTGACTATCTCGAGGACACTCGCCATAGCCAACCCCTCAAACAGTGTCACTTCACACCCATACCACCATGTCGAACCCGTTGGACACCGATGCCGGCTCCGAGCTGTTCAGCAGCTACGAGACCGAGTTGAAGCTGGTTCAGGCCGACCTCAACCAGAAGCTAGATCAGATCTCCGAGTCGAGCGGTGAACAACGGAAGTCTGCCATCCGGCAAGCGGAAAGAGCACTGGATGAGGCCACGGAATTGGTGCGTTGCCGGACGCCTGTCCCTTGCGCGATACATCTCAACCCCTCAATCTAACCTTCCCCTCATCGAAATACAGTTGGATCAAATGCGCATGGAGAAACAGAACATCCCCTCCTCCGCCCGATCGAAAATCAACACCCGGGTCCGCAACTACGCGACAGACATTGATGAGGCCAAGCGCAAGCTGCGGTCTCTGTCGGACGACCGCAAAGCCCTCTTCGGCGACCGGTACACGGATGACCCGCAGGACGAGCATCTGGAACAGCGCCAGCAACTTTTGTCTGGTACAGAGCGCCTGGAGCGCAGTTCCGCCCGGCTCCAGGAGAGTCAGCGCATCGCGCTCGAGACGGAGGACATCGGCCGCAACACGCTGGCGGATCTGAACCAGCAGCGGGAGACCATCATCAATGCTCGAGGTCGCCTGTTGGAGAGTGAAGGCTATGTGGATACCAGTATCAAGACATTGAGGGGCATGGCCCGTAGGTACTGGCCCCTTCTGCCGAACCCCCCGCAGCAATGCAATTGCTGCAATCATTTGCGCACGGATCAGTGCTAACTTGCATCATATAGGATGGCTACGAATCGGCTGATTACCATTGCAATCATTACTGTGTTAATTCTTTTGATTTTCGCTGTGATCTACAGCAAGTTCCACTGAGCGTGGGTTTCCAGCGGGCGTTACCATGGGATGACCATATTTTTACCTTTGTAGTACTTTGTTACGACATATACACGTCTGCATCAGCAGACTCCTCCACGGAATTTTGTATGATAGCACTCTTCCAGCTCTAATCCAAAATCATTGTGCCCAGCACTACATGGAACGCATTGAATAACTCCAACCAAAATAATGAAGAAGAAAGAAAAAAACACAATAGGGTATCCCGCTCAAGTAGACCAGAAAAGCCGAAACAGAACACCATCCAGAACAACTAATTCATGATCCGCATCGCGCCAAAGGCAACGTTAACCACCACCCCCACAAACACCGCAAACCCCTTCCGCCAACTCCAGACCCCTTCCTCTCGCCGCAACCACATCGCACAGCCCACCGGCCAGAAGAACCCCATCACCGCCCCCCAAAGCATATCGTCCATCGCGCCCCGCGACCCAGGCCCAAACCCACCATCGTCCTCCGCAAACGAGATCCCCTCCCCAGCACCACCACCACCACCAGTGACTCCTCCCCCGGCCGCCACAGCCGACGACCCCTCATCCATCCACCGATCCTCCATCTCGCGCAACTCCGCCCCGCTGGGCATCGTATCCGGCGTGCGCGAAACCGCCTGGATGGCCATGAACTGGGACCGCAGCGCCGTCACCTCCGCGGGCGTGAACCCCGCCGCCAGCAGCCGGTCGAATCCGCGGGGCGCGGGTGTCGTGGTTGTCGCCGCGCCGGAGTCCAATGCCGAAGGCGCGGGCCCCTGATTCCTACGCCGAGAGCCAGATGGCGATCCATTGTGAGCGTCCTGATTTTCCGAATCTGAGTCCTGCGGTTGCCGGAGGGTGGACGCGATGGCCGCTTCGGCGGCGAGGTCGGTGGGAGAGAGGACGATGTCGCCGATGGAGCAGTGGATATACAGGCGGGGTGGATCGCGCACGGGGGCCTTGCCCTTGCCCTTCGAGGTGGTGGTGGATTCGTCGTCCTCCGGGGGCCGCGGGGTGGAGCGGGCGGAAGACGATGGCGGGAGTTTGAGGGATGCGGCGAGCGGGGTGGCATCCTCGAGGCCACGACCGGCGTAGATTAGACGGAGACGGTGGGACGAGAGATTTGGGGGCAGGCGTGTGCGGATGAGTTGTTTCAGACCGGCGGATGTGGTGGTCTCTGGGGAGAAGATGTCGAGGGGGAGGTCGGGGATCGAGGCTGAGAAGCGAATGATGACGTAAAGTGGGGGTTGGGTGGGATTAATGAGGTCGAGCGTGCGATCAGGAGTGAGAAATGTCGGCGTCGACATTGTGCTTTTTTTGTTTTTTTCTAAATGGAGGTGTTGTTGTAGGGAAGCAAGTGATACGGCCGTGCGTCACAGGTGGTGCGGGATGAAGGAACGAAAAGGGGAGCGTCGATAAGCTGATAAAGCGGAGAAATGGGGCTGATTGTCCGAAATGCTATCCCCACGTGATACGTCGTTACTGCTTTTCCCTAGTCTATCATCGATCATCTTGCAGCCTGAGCAACGCACCTGACCCTTTCTGGGTCTAGTGTTATGTATAAAACCTGGGAATAGGGCGACGGCGTCATGCTGAAGCCACAAGACTAGCACAGGCTAAGCAGTGCTTGACCCTGAGCTTGTTACCCCGGGTACCAGTTTTTACTCCCAGCAACTCAGTGGTTTTACCTGCGTCAAATTCGGATTAATGCACATTATATTGATTTACGCGCGCCGAGACTGTTTCTGGATATTTTTAATTAAACATAATTGCTCGCGTGAACATCGTTAACAAGGGCACATATGGAGATTATGAGTAAATTGTCTTTGTTGTCGTGCTACCGACAGCTAGGCTATGTGACCAACCCAGCTTTCTTCATTACACCTAACTCAAGTTGGAGCTATAACTGTTCGAACTGTCTTCCCAATTATATGTATTGAGAATGACTGGACCACCACATTGCCATGTGCGATGGCGCAGTCTGATCAGCAGAGTTGTTAGGTGTTATCATCCACATGTGAAAAGAGAGGAAAGAATATATTGCACAGTTGGTGGGCTATGTGCCCGGGAATCAGAGTGTATGTTCAAGAAAAGAAGGAAGAAGCTCATTCGCCAAAGAAGACCGCCCACAGAACGCCATTCGATGCATGTAGAAACCCAAAACCCAGTTCATCCAATTATTGAATAACAAAGTCGGATGGAAGCGCAGATCAGCGACTTATACCATGAAGGATTCACCGCATCCGCATTGTTCCTCTGAGGAGAATTGTTAGTATGCGCTCCGTGCGGTTGTCCGGTGAGACCAGGTTATGCTTACTAATGTTGGGGTTGCGGAAGACGAATTTCCTGCTGAGCTTGTCCTCTTGCCAGTCCATCTCACTTCCGATTATGCTAAAGAGAGCCTTGCTATCGATCAAGACCTTGACACCGTCTTGCTCCACGACCTCGTCGAAAGTGCCCGGCTTCTCCACGTACTCCAAGTGGTAGGCGAGGCCAGAGCAGCCTCGGTTCTTGACTCCCACGCGGATCAGCTTGGGTTCTGGCTGGGACAAGAGTTTACGAAGTTGCTCGATGGCCACCGGGGTCACTTTCATAGCAGCCTTGCGGGCGCGAAGTTTTCTGCGGGGCTTCTCGGCGGGCTTAGCGGTAGTGGCGGGAGAGGTCTCGACAGGCTTGGACTTCGGTGATTCGGCTTCGTGAAGGTTGATGTTCGGAGAATAGGCTTGTTGGCCAGGAAGTTGAGGCGAGGTCATCTCGCGGAAGGAGGGGAAGTCTGCGGCAATGGAGGTGTCGGACGACCCCGGGCTCCGAGGTGGCGGGAAGGAAGTGGGCAGACTGTGTGGACGGTATGCGGTAGCAGTCTGCAACTCACGCTTCGAAGAAGAGCGCTGTGAGTTTCCATAGGAGGAGAAAAGACGGCATGTCTGCGCTGTGCGTCTGCTCGATGACTGTCTCAACAAGCTGAGCAGCGTGGCGGATGATGTCACTGGAGACTGCATCGTGACTGTGATAAAACGAGGCGGTGATTTGAAATTCGATAGCAGATGATATATGAAGCGACAGGAACAGCGTATAGCTAATTTTCCACGGAGTCTAAACGGTTGTTGGGTCACGGTAGTGATTGTGATAGAGGATGCGAGGAGGAGGATGGAAGTGAGTCGGGAAAGATCGAGTTCTGTTTGGGGGAGGCGGAAGAACGCCGGGTCGGGTCCTGAGTCGGTTAAAAGAGGTCAGGGCCAGGTCCGCATCGGCCAATCAGCATTGAGGTGTTTCTACACAGGTCAAGTGGCGCCACTGCACTCTGCTGTTCTAGACTAGAAACTGAGGAAGCCTGAGTAAATCCATTAGAGTGAGACTGGGGTAAGACCCAATAACTAATGATTACCATTCCTTAGTGACTGGTTTTAAGTGACATGTTCATTTGTTTGTTCTCCGTTCATCATGATTTGCTTCATTCCCCGTCATTCACACAACGCATGAATTCACTGCCCTGCCATTGGACATGGGTTTCTTAGTCATGATTTGATACCTGAGCACCTCAGGTGTCAACTTAGAATCAGATGACTAACTGCTTTCTTCCGCATTCGACAAACATCAATTTACAGGAGTCCTATCATATTGTTAAGCTATGTTTAGGCCGAAATAATTCAAAGGTGATCAAGAATGTATGTCCGGGTTAACCTTCCTCGGCAGGGCTGCTACACGGGCAGTAGACTATGTTCTCACCACCACCAACCTTTCCTCAAAACTGGTCATAATCTCTGGACCCCCCTTGACGGTTTATTTCATGAAGATGCCACATGGTCAAACTTACTCGTAGGTCGCACATCCCCTGATTATGTCATCGGCAACAAGCAGATGTTCTCGTAGCTAGCTTCTATAGATTGGGACAAGGAGTTTTAATTAATGGATGAGAAGATTTCAAGTGAAAAGGTGCTTCTCGAACATTGTTGTAGCGGTGTTTTGATTTGGTCTCTCCTTGAAACATGGACAGGCTCGTGGAAAGATGGAGGGAGAGATAGGGGATGTGGCTTGTAGTGGTGCCAACCAGGTGGTGGGGATTGATGGCCTAAAAAGGCAGAAAAAGAGTGGTGTCGAATAAGGCGACGACCGCTGAATTCCCCCCTCAAAGCATAGGAAGTCAATAACATCCTCCTCGTCCGCCAGGCATTTAGGTCAGCCTTGACTTCTCTGCTCTTATCTACAATATTGGCCATGATCTTGTGTTCTGTGCCGATCGTCCAACTCAATCTTTAAGCATAATGGATTCCCCTTTGACCCAGCAAAGTAGACCGGAAACCTTCAAACCGAAGATCGTGCAACTATACGAGAACCTATTCCAGGTATGTACATCAACCTATGTTTCTACATCACATAAATCTGACCAATCTGCTAGACCACGGATTTTGCAGAACCCTCGGAGGGTTTCTGGAGAGAATTCTTTTTGCTGCCACCGGATAGGAGCCAGCTCAATGCACTACTAAATCAGCTCAGTCCTGATGAAACCCTGAATCTGCAGGTCAATGGTCCACGTGATTATGAGTTCGAAGGTGTAGAATGACCATCGCTCACTTTTTAGCAGGCTCAAACCCAGCAGCTCTTCACTCGTGCCATAAGTGAAGCTGCGTCGGGATCCAGTCCCGTTGATTCGTATGCTCTTGAGGTGGGTCAATATTCCTCGAAGCTGAATTCCCAACTCTAAGCAGACAATAGACCTTGACGGTCTTTCTAGCCTGTGTCTTGAAGAAGAAATACACCAATCCCAGCTCAGATGTGATCACCGTTCTCGCCGGTCTCGACAATGTTGACCATGCAATCTTCAACTTCGTCGCTGTCTTGGATGGGATCATTCGCAATGGCAAAACCTGTGAGTTTTTAGCGTAATGGAAGAGTTGTGGTCAAACGCTGACTATTCATCTAGATGCGCTACGGCTCCAGGCCATCAAGACTGCTATTGCAATGACTGCTGGCGCAAATAAGACCAGCCTCGTCTCATATCTCACGCATCGTGACCTATTCCCTTCAATCATGAAGGTTCGTTCGACGACCTCTTCCGTCCGTCGGAATACTCAAATTGACATGCAGCGCAGTTCGTACAAGAGTCAGAGACGCCCGTGCAAGTATTCGAGCCGTTTCTTCTTCTCGGGCTTTTAGCAAATTACAACAAGTTCGAGATGCAGAATCCGTACCAGCTGCGGCTTGACGACTTTGTGAATGAAGCGAGCATCCAGAAGATCGCCAGGGGAGTTGGTAGCTCCTGTGGAGCCCTCAGAAACGGATATGTTGCCGTGCAGGACGACTCTCCCGAGGGCTGGACTTTGATCAGCACGCTGATGTACTTTGGCTTGGGCGCTCTTGCTTCCAGTAAGAAGGATCGGCCGAATCCACCAACTGCCGAGGAGGCGAAGGAGTTATTTACATCACTGTACGAGCTTCAACAAGCGTCATTCTTGTCCCAAGGACCAGCTAACGAAAGCAGGCCCGCGCAACAAGCGGCCATTCTCCTAGCTACCTACGACTTCATCAATGCCAACAAACTGTTCGGGCTTCATCTCATCAGCTTGGCCCCCGAGAAGGACAACGAGGAGTCGCCATTCGCATCATTCCTCTCATTGACATCCTATCTTCTACAGCATGCCTACCGATCACCGCGGACCGCCCACTACGCAGAGCTCAACCTCTTGATCCTCCGCATAATATCCGAAGACAACGCCCTCTGCAAACAACTTTGCAGCGACGAAAGCAAGCGCAAAGTCCGACTCTGTCGCCAAAAGCAACCATATCTGCCTCTCATAGTCGGCGAGCGAGTCCCCACCACAGCCATCTTCGACATCCTCATTGATACCCTGACTCATAACCTTCGACGTCGCCTCGATGTGAATCTCTACAGGTACGTCCATTAACCCTCCTTCCCGCCATCTCCCCAATCTAACACACACTCCCTCCTTCTCAAAAACGTCTGACACCCAAATCCAGCCACTGCATCGCCATCTTCCTCCGCCTCCTCACCTACCTTTCCAAAAACAAGATCCGCCTCACCTACCACTGGTCCGAACTCTGGCGCACCTTACTCTCCCTGATGCGCTTCCTGACCACCTACGTCGCCGACCTCATCACCAGCACCCCGCACATCCACACCCTCACCACCACCCTGGTCAACCTGATCGCCTTCTGCGTCTCCGCGGGGGACACCTTTCTCCCAGACCCGTCCAGCTACGATGACCTCTTCTACAAGCTTGTCGAGACCGGCCCCATCATCGCCCGATTCCGCGATGTGTATGCCTTCAAGACCAGCAGCAGCAGCAATATCAGCGGCCCTCACTCGGCGGTGGCGGTAGGCCACATTCCCAAGACGGACCCGACCACCTCATCCAGTAGCACAAAGGTCCACGTCACCGCGATCGAAACCTTGATCTCCGTCTCCACGCACTTCCACACCCTCCTGTTTGTCCCGGATAAGGGCGGCGAGGCTGGTGTGGCGGCGGATGGCGAGAGCCCGGCGCCCGTGTCTCCGAACCTGAAGAAGAATCTCAGTCCGCGGGAGGTGCATCGCATCATCAAGCAAGGGTATGAGACGCTGAGTATCCCGCCGCTGGAGGGTCTCAGTGCGTGGCAGAAATTCCGGGAGGCGGACTGGAAGGTGGAATTGAAGCGCGCGACGCGGTGCGCCGTGGATGATGCTAGGCAACTAGTCGCGTAGGACAATTCGTGAGTCGGTGTGTGTGTGTGTATGTGTCTTGAAGATATACTCGTGCATTTGGTAGTGAGTAGAGAGGGTAGAAGAGGAGAGCTCTGTTTCACGTAGCATTTGGGGGGGGGGAATGAAGTCTACGTCAGAAAGTCCCTTCCGACCTGCGGAAGAAGCTGTGTATGCATGGTGCGCGAGTTTGGTTAAATGGTTGATGCGTTTTCTGCAGTGTCAAATTTCAATACCATGTCCGGTGGCCAGCCTATCCCGCAAGGAAACAAATTATTACTCAATTCGGACGCCAGAAACTTCCGCCAGGTTTTTTATCCTATTAATGTTACAGTGATAGCATTATCGTAGCATGCATCAGAGCGCCACAAGACTAGTGCTCGACCATAGTCCACAACACAAAAAATTGGCCCCCAAAAGAATTCGAAAAGATCAACAACGCACCACGAGATCGACTGCCGCAGATCGCTAGGACTCCCATATTCAGTTCATCAGACAAGACGCGAGGTAGCGGTGGCCGGAGCTGGATTTGGAGCACCGCGCGACTTTTCGATATACTCGTTGCTGGCATTCGTGTACCTAGTTGCAAAGTACTTGGCCGAATTGCGGCTCAACCAGAGTGTGAACTTAGAGAGCTCTTCCCGAAGCCTGGTTGTGGATTGAGCGTCCATGTTCGTCTGGGCGATGAGCTCAGGCATGGTCGCTATAAGAACAAGAGGTTAGCATTCGCAGCAAGTTGTGGGGAAGTGAACCCTACCAAAAAGCCGTGTCAGATGCTCGGCGCCATAGGTCTCAAGAGGACCTTTATCGGCCCAATCCCCATTGCCATCCTCCCACCTCTTGCGGATCATACTATACTGTTCCCTTTCAAAGCGATAGAGGAGGATCTTGTCTAGTGCCTTGTAGAAGTATTCGCGAATACCCATGACGATCTCATCAAGAACATCTAGGTCAGCCGTGCTCGTCCTCTTGGGCTTCTCCTCCTTGACATAATCGTCCAATATCTGGCTAACTGAACATTTGGCTGGCAGTGCCACCACTTGCTGGTTCTTAGTGATATTCTCCCAATCATCGACCAGAAGAGATTTCAAATTATCGGGCATGGCAATCCGCACTGATGGCCGGACATAGAAGCTCTCCTCCTGTATTGGGACTGTTAGTAATATGCCTATCCTTTGGGCACATTGTCACTAGACACTGCAATAATGTGCGAGACGGGCGAAGCCTATGTTTGAACACAAAGTTAGAAGCAAACATACCTTTTCAATATCATTTTCTCGTGCTCTCTTCGTCCCGCGGCCCGGAACTGAAGTTTGCCTCTCCTCACTGTCCCGGGCGGAACTGCGATCGGAGCCTCCCCGTTTCTTCACAGTGGGTTTTACGTTCTTTTGGCGGAACGCAGCCTCGGCCTCACGACGAAGAGTCGTGGCCAACTCTCGATTCTCATCAGTAAATTTACGAAGTCGATCTTGCGGGACCCAATCGTCCCATCTAATTGCAGTAAACCAGCATATCAGTCAGCCAGGCTCTGATGATCCCGCCCCACCGGCCCAGGGTAACAGCAGCCACATCGACAATCACAAGTGGAAGTAAACCCCTTCTTCTGCAGAGAATGGGGTAACAAAACATCGAGCGACACGAAATCATGGGAGATAGCATTTTTCGAGGCCATGAGGGTAAGTTTTTGACAAGATTTCAAGAAGGAGAAGTGATCACGAGTGATAAGGCGAGGATAAGACGTACGTGTTCTTCCACCCCTTGTAGTGGACAAGGTACTCGTACGGACTCTTGCGGTCATCCGGATCAATGTGCCTCAGGTCAAGAATTTTTGCTTCATAGAGAATCTCATGGTGAAAGCAAAGGACTCTCTCGTCCTTCTGATAGTTCATGTGGCTTGCAGGTGCCATGATGAGATAGGTGAGTGATGTTTTAAGGCGAGGGGTATTCTTTGGTCACAAGAATGATGCTGCCGACAACGACACAGAACACTGATACCTGGGTTGTATCAAGCTGTGAGGGAATCCAGGAGAGGTGAATCTTTCCTGTATCAGGGCTACTGCTTGCTTTAGCCCCGATCAGTGCTCTTGCTCCTGAACAGCACGTGCAACAAGTTGACTGAATTCCTTGAGCGGATAAAGCCCCTTGGCAAGAAGAGTTAAATCAGTGTCAGAGTTGCAAGTCTCCAAGCTGAGTGGTTCAGCCGCTAGAGAGTTGTCTTGATCTCCTCAGAAAGAGAGATATGTCTGTTTGGATGGCTAGGGTCAAGGTCAATGTCATGAATTTGGATGGAGGCTGGTCACATGTCTCACGTGCGATAGTTGAAGCCACAAGTCAATATACTACGGGCATGAATGAAGTATCTTGAGATTTGGGGGGAAAGACAAGCTGCAGGGGTTGAGTTGGTGAGTGTTAGTTATCGCATGTCGCGGTTGGGGCAAGAAAGAGGAAGCCCGCGGGATCACCGTCTGGAGAGAAACGCGTCCGAGAGGGCAAGTCACGGCCTGATGGCCTAAATTGGAACATTCGCCCTTCCTCTTCTTCCCTCTCCACCACTCCTTCGCTTACTCTTTGATATAACGAATGACCCTACGTGCAACCTTACAACCCTTCCCAAAGCCACAGCATACAATAAAGTAACATTTACTCTTTTATCTATTTTTCTTGAATTGCTTCTCTCCCCCTTCATCGCCCACCTATATCGCCGTCTCCAATTTCTGATTGGCTTGGAACGCGATTTGTCCCGATTAAGCATAACACCACAGCCACTGTGGGCACCAAATATCGTCCTTCACTAAGAGAAAGAAACTACCATTCGGGCCGGCAAGCAAGAGCTGAGTACCTCCAGCTCGTTTTAGATAGCCGCGCTCCTTAAGGCAACACGATCCATCATGGCACCTTCAGAGACAGCCATTCTGAGCAATTTCCTCTTGACCCCAGCTCCCTTGCCAACGATCATCTCGTTGCAGCAGTTCACCGAGCTCTTCCCAAAGAGACTACGCTCTCACCCGCACATCAGGGTTCTCTATCGTGAACTACAAGAGATTCGCGAGCAGGACATGGACCTAGTCAATGAGAACATTGACAAGGAAGCAGTTCAGGGCGAACGCCAGAAGGCAGAGCTCCGTAAATCCTTGATGAAGACAGGCATTGATGGCATTAGCTCCGCTGAGCAGCGCGAGATGGACATGGATGTCGAGCTGTTTGGGCAGACGACTTCTACGTCTAATTACCACTCAGTATCGAGTCTCCTCGCGGCTATGCAGACGGCATGCTCCAACGTGGAAAACGAGGTGACCGAAGTCGACAAGGAAGCAAGCTCACTCCTGTCCGATCTCAATGGCCTGGTGGGTGACTTGAGTGACCTGCGGTATGGCAAGATGCAAGGCCCTGTGGGCATGACAGGCGAGGAGGTAGTCAACGAGGCCATAAGGGGTCTCCAGAACCTTGAGAATGCTTGCTACCGCAACAGCTGAACGATTTCGATGGCAATAATCTCCGACTTTGGTGTATCTGTCAATTTCTATTCTTACTTCTGATCACTAGATTGTCGGTCGACTCAATGATCCGCCAACATAACCGCGCGCCGTCTATGATCGGCCGCAGCACTGGTCATCCTCTGAATCAGGATCTGCTAGCGCAGATTGCGTTATTCTGCAGGAACACTGTGTCTCGAAGACACGGTACTGTCAAAACTGCGCGAAAGGAGAGACTAATCGAATCGCACTCTTTCTGCATAGCCATCCAGCAACGCCTCGCTATTTTCGGCTCACAAACCCGGCCTGATCGATCCATCATGGACAGCACCAGCCATACCACTTCAGCTCGCTTTGGTACCAAGAGCACTCAACCTAACTTGGGGCACGACTGGGCAGCTTATGGATTTCTGGCATAGCATGGGCACATTTTCGCCAGCAGTAATAAATGAAATGGGAATTTTAACTCTTCTGTCTTATGATTGCACCTTGTCTCGTCGAGCCCATTCCTATTTTCACACATATCTTCTTTCGTAGGATTGATATTCAATGATTCATAAATCACCGCTATCGACGTTGCGGCGTCACCATGATTGACATCAATTCATGTGACGAACGACTGTAATCAAAAGGGGACGCCGATAAGATACCGCGCGCGAGACCAATGCATGCGTGACGCGCTAATTTCCCACCCGGCTTCAGAGACTCTACACTGATCTTTCAACCCACCAGAACCAGCAGACATACTGCTCATTGCCGTGCAGAAACCTGACCAAGCGCCCTATCAGAGCATATCCTCGCTCCCAATTTCGACTCTGACTATCGCACTATCTCACCATGCCATCCATCACCCTCCACCCGCGCGCGTCGCGAGCTCCCTCACGCGTTCCTAACCCTCTCCCCCAGCTCCTCCAAACTCCCTCCGGCCTAGCGCTCTTGGAACTCCAAGGCACGATTAATATCCCTGCTTCCCACGATGAACGCTCGCACTCCGCCGAAACTCCCGACGGGGCTTCCGTGTTTGAGACTCCGATCGGCAAGCTTATGTTCCCGGACTACTCGCCCCAGAATCCCGCGGACGACTCGGCCTGGATGAAGCGGGTCTACCTCTACGTCGGACGCTACCAACGCATAACAGGCGAGGTGAAGAAGCTGCCGAAGCCGCTGGCTCTCGTGCAGCGGAGGCCGACTCCGGCGCCGGCGGGTTCCGCGGGGGGGCACGAGAGTGACGAATTGGAGGTGGTCGAGGTGGTGCGATACAAAATTTACTTCAAGAATCGACCGGAGCCGGTCAATGACCTTTAGGGGGGGAAACACGAGGATACAAACGAGTGCAGTGTTCTTGTGACATGCACATGCTTGCTCCAGGCTACAGTAGCTGCTGGAGAGCACTCTGGGGACCTGGTTCAGATGAAACCTGCCTTGGCGGGAGCATGTCATGGAGATGTCAGAGGCTGAACCTTGTTGCTGCCGTCGTCCAAAGTCAAGGGGAGAAGGGGAAACCCTTGCAACGACAATACAATCCTATCATGGCGATATCGGAGCAGATCTGGGTTTCACGACATAGCTCAAACACGCGGTCAAAGATATAAGACAGGGTTAGAGTGGGCAAGAAAAGAAGGTCTAGACTATGAGGCGTGCTGTCTACCGGTGCACGGGTAAAGTCTATCCTCACTTCAATCGCTCTCTACGAGTTGTATCCTTGCCATGGCTATTTTGTCTCAGGCCGAGGAGGAGCTCTCTCCTTCAAACCTGGGCCCAGAATACGTGGGCTTCGACCATATCACATGGTATGTTGGCAACGCGAAGCAGGCTGCAAGCTACTACGTCACTCGCTTGGGCTTCGAGCATGTTGCATACCGGGGACCCGACACGGGGTCTCGGAATATCGTGTCCTACGTGGTTGCCAATCACGGCGCCACCTTTGTCCTTACCTCGCCCGTTCGTACTCCGTCAAAGACAGATGGCGCTGTGTCTGAGTGCGATGAGAAGCCCTCTCTAGCTGAGATCCACGCTCATTTGACCAAACACGGAGACGGAGTCAAAGATGTCGCGTTCAGGATCGATGGTGATGTGGAGAGTATCTGGAAGAGAGCGATCAGCAACGGTGCAACTTCCATCACGGCACCTCAGATTTTAGCAGACGGAGACAGTGGCAGCATCAGCGTGGCTACTGTAGGGGCGTATGGAGACACGACGCATACGCTGATCAGCCGGCAACACTACTCAGGGCCTTTCCTCCCCGGCTACAAGGCGGTGGTTGAGGAGGATCCCATAAATCGACTCCTTCCACAGATCGACTTTATCGAAATCGACCATTGCGTCGGCAACCAGCCTTCGAACGGTGTCGGCTCCGTCGTGAAATAGTAAGTCTACCCGGTGCATGATGCTGAGAGAATGCATGCTAAGCGCCACCACTGCAGCTACGAAGACTGTTTCAACTTCCACCGGTACTGGACCGTGGACGACTCGAGCATGTGTGGGGAATACTCAGCCATGCGCTCCATCGTCGTCGCGTCACCCAATGAAGTGATCAAGATGCCCATGAACGAGCCAGCACCTGGGAAGAAGAAGTCCCAGATCGAGGAGTGCGTACCTAGCCCAGCCCATCAACTGCCGACCGCAACCACAAGCTTACTAGAGTTCACCAACAGATTTGTCGACTTCTACAACGACGCTGGAGTCCAACATATCGCATTCCGAACGCACGATATCGTCACGGCCGTCAGCCGACTCCGGCAGCGCGGCATGTCCTTCCTGCGCGGCATGTCCTTCCTGCGCGTCCCGGACGAGTATTATATCGACCTGCGGCGGCGGCTCTCCGATGGTGGTCCGCGGATCGCAGAGGATATCGAGCGATTGCGAGAGCTGCACATCCTGGTGGATTTCGACGAGAAGGGCTACCTGCTCCAGATCTTCACCAAGCACGTGCTAGACCGCCCGACGGTTTTTCTGGAGGTCATCCAGCGCAACAATCTCGATGGATTCGGCGCCGGGAACTTCAAGAGTCTGTTCGAAGCCTTCGAACGAGAGCAGGCGTTACGGGGGAATCTGTGATCGGTATAAGATATCTTGCATTATGCCTGAACAAGAAAATCTCATTAGATCATCATCAAGAAAGATCGACAGGGAAGCAAGACAGGTATTATTCCGCAGCGTCGGCAAGGAAAATAGCCGGGGTGGGCGCGGCGGAAAGGGAGCGCGAGGAAAGAATTCCGCGGTCGAGGAGTCGTCGTCATCGATTGCCCCTAGTACAGTAGCCACTAATTTAGAGGTATACACAAACAAGCAAAGCAAGAACAATAGATGCACCACCACCTGCATACCGAATCATACAACAACCTCTTCCCAGACATCCGCAAGTATCTCGCAAAGTAAAGTGAATCACCATCTCACATCAGCCCCGATGCCTACAAAACAGCCCAAAAAATCAACAATCCATCTCATCTCCCAACTACATCCGACCGTACCCGACGCCAGCCGAACATCCGTCGGAAAGCCCCCCTCAAGATCTTGAGTAGTACATACAATAATCAGCGCAATTGCTCAACAATTACAGACGTATTTTTCTCACAAAGAAGTAACCCCAAGCACCCGATCGATCTTACCCAGGCTAACCAGCAACAACTGTAATCCCCACCAGAAATACCGCCCTATGGTAGAATTACCACCTCTCATTTTCCCTGGACCTACCCCGCAACCGCGTATACTCTGCCTGCCCCGACGGAATAGTATCCGGATACATAAAGCCCTCCCTCCCTCCCCTCCCACCCACCCACCTTTCACCATATACATACATACTCCGGAGTACATACATACATACAGATACCTCACTTCTGATCCTCAACTTGCCCCTCACACGCGAATCCCCAAAAGCCAATACCCCACCCAACCCCATCCAAAACCTGTTGGCTACGAATTGAATGCTCCGCACCCTCCCCAAAATGGCCCCAGCCGTCGAACGCATCACCCTCTTCAAGATCCCCGACGAGGCGGCCCGGGACCGCGTGCTGGAACAGTACAAGGTCCTTGCTAAGACGGCCGTCAAGGTAAATACTCATACTTAGCCCAAGCACCGAGCATCAGACCCCGAGTCACGTCACTGATTCCACTCCACTTACCCTGGGTTGAAGGAAACGGAATGAGCATACTGACACACTGGACGTGGTTTAGGACGGACAGCCATATATCGTCAGCGCGGCCGCGGGGCCTTCGTTCCCCGATCCTCGCAACAAGGGGTACAATCTCAGCGTCAAGACGACGTTTGCCTCGCTGGAGGATATGAAGTACTATGATACCGAGTGTGAGGCGCACAAGGCGTTGAAGGCGGTGGTGGGACCCGTGCGGGAGGATGTGTTGACGACGTACTTTGAGAGTGTTCTGTGAAGACTTGAAAAGGATCCAAAGGGGAAGAGGGATAAAGTGGTCAATGGGTATAGACTTTATGATCGACATGATTTGTGGGAGGTTTTCTTCTCAATAAAGAGGGGATATTTATCTGAATATACTCTGCCCAGACACTCGTGTCTTGGGGTATGATATCCAATTCATCAATCAGTTCCATGCATGCATGCTGGAGCATAGCTGAATGCCAGCCCTGGTTTCGCTGCCGAATCGAGCAGAAGTAAAGATAAAACATAAACATGAGACAACTAACATGATCCTCGCCCATCATGGCCTGGGATTAAAAGTACAAGGTACCCAAGAGTTTTCCCCTCCTTGTCAGCCGTTTTAAAATGTACAATATGGTTCAGAAACCGTCAAGGAGACCGAACGAGGAGAGCGAGGGGAGAAAAGCAGCGAAGCCAGCAACCACTCCTCTATCACTCAGTGCTGGCCTAGAATATACAACCCGCGACCTAGTCGAGAGCCTTGCGGAGGTCACTCCATTTCTGTTTGAGATTTTCATGGTTTTCATGAATCTTTCAATTCACTAAGTCAGCGTTGCACTGCGGGAACCGAATATTCAAAGGCAGACTCACCTCGGCCCATTTCATCTTGGCCTCTACCAGCTCCTTCTCCATCTCTGCCATCTGCTCGACCATCGACCGGTTCTCATTTTGAACCTCAAGGTTGCGTTGCATGATGCGGTCCATCTCTGTGCGCAGCTTCTCCTCCACCTCTGCTGGCTGCTTGTCCACTACAATCTTGAGCTCTTTGACTTGCATTTTCAATGCATCATTGATGTCTGTCAGCTCTTCGTTTTCAACCTTGATGTGGACCAGTTCTGACGCGAGCTGGACATGCTCTTTGTCAGAAGCCTCGTTCTGCTCCTCCAACTGGCGGATCCGGGCACTTTGCACGGCCACAGTGTGCTTCAGGTTCTCGAGCTCGGCCTCGCGCTCCTTTTCCGTCCGTACCTTGTCCTCCCACTCAGCTGTGTACGCACTAACCGTCTCTGGTTCTAGAGGTATAGCGCAAGCGTCCTGCACCATGATATCCGCGCGATAGACTTCCTTGTCGGCAGCGCCCGAGCTGCCAAAGAAGCCGGACTCCAGGATCGAGGAGGGAGTCGGTTGCCTGTCGATGTAAACGTCGAACAAACGCTCTTTCAAGAACGTGGTCAAAGGTGCCATGTCCTTCATCTCCAAAAGCGCGTCTGCATTTCGGCGCATGATGGCGAGAGCAAACTTGAGAATAGCATTCTCAAGGCCTTCATCGAATATAAGATCGTAAACACGAAGGACTAGTTGTAGAGGGAATCTATAAGCAAACAGTGTGAGAAACCACTGTGTTGCGTACAGCTGGGGAGGTACACCGCGTCGCCGGAGGTGGCAGTAGAGGGCCGGCTCAAAGTCCTCCAGCAGACGCTCGAAGAGATACAAGCAGCGGTGAAGACCAGGCATCTCCTGAATAAACATCTTCCGCAGACCATAATGATTCATGAGCTTGACCAGAAGTGTGAATGCCTCCGCCTCGTCCATCTGCAAGATTGTCAGTGTCACTCATTGGTCTTTTGAAAGATTCGTTGACCTACATTAAAGAGCAAGGGCATGACAATAAAGTTCATTCCCTGGGCATATCCCACGCCCTCATCGTAAAGGGCATACGCCTTACACAGCCCAAACAAAGCCTCTTGATTCCCTTGCGAAACAAAATAGCGCGAATAACTCGTGCGAGCGCCTAAATCGCGTCGGATTGTCTTCTCCAATTTTTGCAGCGCCAATGCATCCTCCTTCGCTTTCTTTGCTTGTTCCTTGGCCAGCCGTTCGGAATCGAGTTCATGCGAAGGGCTCGAGGAGCCATTGACCGAGTGTGCCAGAGAAGCAGATCGCTCTGAGCGAACCGAAGAACGAGATGACGACCTTGCAGAGTCTTTTTCGCCTAGTCCACTGACTGAACCGTTGCCGGATCGCTGCTTCTCCTTGTCTGTACCACGAGCAACGAGTTCTCGGTACACCTCTTCCAGCTCGGGGTTACGGCTGTCAGCCAGGACTTGCCAAATCACCCCTCGAATAGTTTGCGGGATTCCTCGTTTGATAGCGGCATTGAGCTCCTCCGAATTCGCCCCTTTCAGCGCTTGTGGACCACGATTGACTAATTGCTGCCAGAGCTCCCAGTCTACCGGTGCAGACGCATCTGTCGCTGAGGCGGAGAAGCCTGCAACTGTACCCGGAGGCAGATTTGGATTCACAGTCGACGTGCCATTGGAGGGAGAAGCTGCGGAGGGAGTGATGCTCGTGTAGCTGTCGCCTTCTTCCGGGATGCTCGGAGGGCTCCCTGCAGAGTGACTAATACTGGCCCGTCCTGACGTGACACTCGCTTCGTCGTTCTCCGATACAAGACCTTCGTCACGCAATCTGAGCTGTTTGAATTGATCCTTCAGGCTGCTTCGTCGAGGCCGCCTTGAGCCTGTGCCGTCCACATCTTCTCCATCGTGGTGTCGACCCTCAAGATTGCTGGAGAGTGTGGAAATCGATGCAGCCGTGTTGCGGCGGGGTTGTGGTGGAGGCGATTTAGCCTCCTTGTTGGACGACGAGCTTCGAGAAAGCCATGCAAAGGGGCTGGTGAACGAACGGGTTGGTGGTGGGGGTGGTGCAGGAGCGGCCGCTTTGTTCGTGGAAGCACCATTGGGCAAACCATTGGTCGATCCTTGAAGGCGCGAGCTCTGCGACGAAATCGAGTCTCTAGATACAATTGGTGGGGGTGTGCCAGATTTGAGCTCCTGGCTCAAGCGTTGGTTCTCGAGCGACTCTTCTTCCTCCTTATTGCTGGTAAGGTTCACCTCGTCGAGGGAAGTAGTCGACAGCCGATGCGCGGTCAGCAATGGCGACTTCTTGGTCTTGCGGGGGGTATCCTCTGCTTCGGATTTTCTGTCTATACTGGCGGCATCGCTCTCTTCAACGTGTTCCGGGTCCTCTTGGGAGCTTATAGGTAGCGGGGGTGCTTCCGTCAATTGAGGTGTTACATTCGATCCACTTGGAGGGCTGTCTGTTAACGATCGGGAGGAGGAACTCTTCGGAATCGAGACGCTAAGACCAGCGTGTGAAGTCGGAGATTCAGGTGCATCATCGAAAGATTCCTGGTACAAGTAAGTTGTCATTATGGGGCCCTCTAAGGATATCGAATATATTCGGATCGAGAGTCAGAGGCTCACTCCTTCGTAGGTTTCGCTATTGCGTCTGGAAGACGACATATTTTAGACCCGACCACCTGGGGGGGCCGAAACTATGTAAGACCAGTTGGTTTCCAGATTTGAAATTCCGATTGATACAACGAGGCTGAATACACGCGCGATACGTGGGGAGGGGGGAGAGCGATTGAGGAGGTCAGGATTGTGAAATTTCCATGATAGGGAGGTGGAGGCAGGCGGAGATGGGACGGTAGCCACCGACCGTTGTCAGAGGTAAGAAATTAATTGTGGTGGTGGAGAGAGGTGAGGAGTTGAGACTTGAGACTTGAGACTCGAGGGGAGGAGGAAGGGAAGGGGGGGAGGGAAAGTGCACAGCGAGAGGTTGGATAGACGAACGGGAGATGGGGATGAATGGAATGAATGGACCCAGAAGCCAGCGGGTGGAATTCCAGGACCGTGCCACGGAACTAGGAAGATCGGTTCCCAGTAAGTAAATCCAGGAGGTTGACTCCCTTTTTTTTAGGTGCAGTTGGAGACAGGTTGCAAGAATACACAATAGAAGAGTGGAATGGAAGGAAGAAAGTGAGAGAGAGAGAGAGAGAGAGAGAAGAGCAGCAAACTAGAAGCTGGAGAGGAGGCGGACAGTTCCCGACTGGGCAGTCTCGACTCCGCGTACTTCGTACGGAGTAGTCTCTCTATTATTATTGTGTACGAAGTACTGTGATTGTGGCATGAATGGCTGACTGGCTGACTGACTCTTGCATGTAAAGTTTCCCCCCCTTGAACTACAGTACCAGTTGTCTAGGTCCAGGACTGTACCATTGGTGGTACTCCGCACTAATCAATTACTAAGGTAGTCAGGAGAAGAAGACTTTTGACAAGGCCAACCAACTGATTGCCAGACTAAAAATAATAGACAGGGGAAGTTCTAATCAACAAAGACAAGGTGAACGACGTATTATTGAATGTCCAAGTCTGCAGGCAGCATGTTTCATATTTTTATCTTTCTCTCTTTCTCTCTTTCTCTCTTTCTCTCTTCCTCTCTTCCCATGGGGACTGAATCGTGGGTTGATTCTTTTGGTATTGATCGATATCTAAGGGCAATATTCCTGCCCAGAGCCACACACCTCTTATTCTGAAACCCACCAACATTCATAATAATTTTCACCCACCCCCTCGACAGCTGCCGTCTCCACCAACTAAGCGGTACGTATATATCTGAATTCCGCTATCTTTAGTTTGTTACTTGGTTAGTGTATATGACGATATGTGGGACACAGAAGCATAATAGCTAAGCAAGGATTGATTGAGAAAGGGACCAAGGGAAAAAAATGACATAGAAATCCAAATCTCATAAAGAATATCCCGAAGATGGCGTTCTACCTATCAGATTCTTATGCGGACTTATGCGGAGTTTCCAGATCGGTCGGCAAGGGATGATCATGATCGGCTCAGCAGGCAAGTGACTGTTCAAAACCCAGCCACCGTTGCTGTCGCAGCGGGTCCAGCTTCTTCAACTCCGCAAGCCACTTTAGCACCGCTCGTTTCTGCGTATCGGCGGGAGTTATTCCCTCCACCTTCCAAGCCAACAACGTACAGTCGATCAAGGCTTGGTAGAGATATTTACAGTCTTCCGCCCCATCCAGCATGTCTTCGATTTCTTCGATCTCCTGGCGGAGATATTCCAAGCGTTCCGAGTCACTGAGATTCGGTGCCATTGTCTGCGCCGCTACCGTCGGATCAAAGACGCACATTAAGTTCTGGTGGTAGAACCACAATGACTGGTCATATGGGTCGCACAGGGCACGATGGACCAATTCCAACTCTTCCGAAATGACATGTTAGCATGCCCACGCAGTAAGACGCTTGTGTCTGCGCCACACGGCGGAAAACGTAACCTACCGTCATCGAGCATCTTTCTCCGCTCCTCATCGCTGGCTGATCGCTCGTTTAGTAGTCGCTGGATCAACTTGGTACGATAGTGCCAAGCAGAGAAATTCGACAGGTTGGCGCCGATCATCTTCTTTGCGTAGTCAAATTCAGCCTGGGTCATGTCTTCGCTGGGTTGCTCTGCGGACTTGAGCTCCCGAAGAGTCTCTATGACAAATCGTCTGTAACCCCAGCCGTGGAAGTTCCTACTGTCCAGGTTGAGCATCTTGCCTACCAAGCCCAATTCTTCTTGCCAGAATCGACGGGAGATCGAAGCAGGAAGAAGACGCTTGGCTTCGTCCAAGAGCCAGACGCGGTAGTTCCAAATCCAGTAGCACTTGGGAAAACTCTTGAGCAAGGGAATAAGAAATAGCAAGTCGTTCTTGATCAAGGAAGCAACATGTTCTGCTGCTGTTTCGTTGGAGCCGCTAGATTCTGCGCGCGAAAATTCGCTTCGCAAGACTTGACGACGATAATTCCATATCGTGTAGTACTCTGGGTTGCTGCTTAGCAGTTCGGATATCTTCTGTAAAGTTTCTGGTGTGTACTGCTGTGCCGCAATCTGGTCACCACCGTTAGGTCACGCTTGCCATGTAGAGATGTACGATTGCATAAATGCACCTTTTCTCGAACCGACTGTTCGAGTTCACGATACTTCTCGATCTTGCGGAGCTCTTGTTGGCGAGCTTCTTCAGTCCGCTCCCCTCTACGGGCGTATCGAGGAATCCCATGCTGTAGTTGCACACAAGGTCAGTTTGAAGTGCGCGAATGAGCCAGCAAGAATAGGTACGTCACTTCAGCCATTGTAGATTAAGAAAGACTTTTTTGGGATGTTGCAACAGGGCTTCCTTGGGCGGATGGATTGCAAATAGGTTGGCGGTCACTAAGGTTATCGATAAGAGTGAGTATGTGAAGCGGCGACTATTCCCAGTCCACTTACCGAGTCCCTGGTTGCCTTTCCAGGGCGGGAGCCGCAGCCACTTTCCTTATCTAGACGAGTCACGTGTCCTGCTCTATACAACCATTCTACTTTGCAATCATCGGAGGTATCATGGTCAGTCTCTTCTTTCTGACTCTTGCCAGCTATCACTCCGCCATGCTGTTCTTTGGTAGCATGGCAGTATATCAATAAGAGCTCCGGCTCATTTCTTGGCTCCACGAACTTTACCAAAGACACAGTTACTAACAGCGTTCTTTATACATCTGGGGATTATTATCCGCGCACCGTCAACTACTTGTTCAGTCTCAGACTGAGGCGGGGAGAGCAATGACCTCAAGCACTCGCTCATCGCGAAGCTCAATGCTGACAACCTCTCATTCCCATTCGGATCCTTCTGCACCCAATCCATCGGCTAATGGAGGAGGGCGAGTACCATCATTTCACCTGTGTGCGAGTGCCCCATCACTCTTGGAGCCCGTCACTCATTCCAAACTCAATATACATACTCCTCGACCTGGGTCAAAGAAACTGCAAGATGCCAAGAGCTTCGAGTCTTCTTCTCTCAAACCGGGAAGCAGGCGTCCATCCGCCCCTCATGCGAATGCTCTGAGGGCTTCAGACCACGCGTTGTCTACCTTAACAACAGGGCCAACTAGGAAACCTCGGTCGACGATCAGACTCCCCGTGCACTACAAGTCATCTGACTGCGGTACGAGATGTGAGCTGCCTGATCGATATATTCCCTTGCGAGAGTCCAACTGCGCGCCCACAACACCATTCCATGTACTTAAGAAACCGCGAGAGTTATCGCCAGAGGAGAAGCTACTGCGACGACGACCGCCTAGAGATGACCCGTTCATGCCATCACACCTTCCAAGATATTTCAGCGGTTCCAAAGTAGCGTCAAATCGCGTTTGCAGCCCTCACTATCGTCCTCATCTTGTCACCGAGCCTACCCATACTGGAAGCGATTCGCCGTTCCGCGACACCAGAGACATTTCGAGACAAATAAGCTATGGAGCTGTCTGGAATGTTGGAGGAAACTCCGCCTCCTTGGGTCGAGCATCTACGACAGTTGCTCGTGGCTCGGGCTCTCATTTCGCCAGTGGCACTACTGCTCCCATGTTTACTGCTAGATTCTTACCCCAGACTGCGGCGAACGAGGAACGCGAAAAACACAAATCCAGGGTGGCACTTGCTTTGGACTTTGATCCGGCAACAAGACTTATACAAAGCAGTAAGCCCTGGTCACTGCTCCGCGGGTTGCCGAATCCAGCTTCATCGGACTACGAGAGATTCTCTCCATTTGTGTGGAAGGATAACGCCTGGAAACGAAATGGGAGAGATCTGTGTAAGTCCCAGTTCTGCTCACAAGGTCAATCGAGTGCTTGTATTGTTTCGTGTTGTTCTAGTAACGAGGCCCCTGGTAGACTGTTGATTATCTTTTGTCGTCCTTTGAGCTACCTTGGGCCTCTCAGGGTCCCAAGACCTATGACTGACCATCAAGCCCACTGTCAGGGATGCCTGTATCCAAGCCGAGTAAGCGAGTCGTCCCCAATCGTCCGTTTCGCATTCTCGATGCGCCCCTCCTCCGCGATGACTTTTATTGCTCAACATTGGCGTATTCACCCACATCCGGCATTCTTGCTGTTGGTTTGGGTCATCGTGTGTATTTGTGGTCCGAAGATCTTGGAGTACAGCATCCTCCCCTTAGCGATCAGCATCCCTCCAACTACGTGACATCTTTAGCATTCTCCTCTGATAATGGCGGAAAAAGTATACTGGCTGTTGCAAGACAGCCGGGGATGTTATGTTTGTGGAGTGTCTTCGACGCTAAGGTCCGATTTGAGATTAGCCATCCTGAGAGCATCACATGTGTGGCATTCAAGCAAACCAAGTCCCGCAGAACATCAGAACGCTTCCGCAACATGGAAGTTGATGTCGAGGATCTGGCTGTAGGAGATGATCTGGGGAACATATGGTATTACTCAGTGGAGTGGCCTGATGATGAGATATGGGATCGATATGACTGGAACGGAGCCATGACCTTGCTCGCCAAAATCGCTGCTCACACACAGCAAATTTGTGGAATCAGTTGGTCACCAGATGGCTCTTTCCTTGCAACGGGGGGCAATGACAACTTTTGTCTGCTATTTGAGCTCCAGACTATTCTTCCTCCGCGTGAACTCAATCTTTCAGTTCAAACTGATTCGTCATATCGTTCTTCACACCAATCCACGCGCCAGTCAGGCCAGTCAGGAGGCACAGAAGGCACAAATTTGGCCTCTTATCTTACAACAGAGGCTGGTAGGCTCCATCATCGAAGACGCAGTCTCATCGGCAATCTGCTTCCGCCCTGGGCCTTGTCATATGTTAGGCCTTTTACCACCTCGCTGCTGAACCATACGGGGTCATTGATCTCCGGTGGTGAAAAGACAATCATGGTTCCAGCCAACCGTCAAAAACATCGACTAATCCATGGGGCGGCGGTGAAAGCGATTGCATTTGCTCCTTGGCAACCATCCCTCCTGGCCACCGGTGGAGGATCCAACGACCGAACTATCCACTTCTACCACGCGCCGACAGGTGCATGTCTGGCCACAATTCATGTATATGCACAAGTGACGGGCTTGATTTGGAGCAAAACCAGGCGGGAGATTGTGGCTACATTCGGGTTCGCCCAGTCAGAGCACCCCTACCGAATCGCGGTGTTCGCTTGGCCGACTTGTGAGCAAATTGCTGCCATCCCTTGGGGGCCGCACGGTAGTAGCTGGGAAAGCGCAGATAATGACCTCGTGGTCGATTGCGGGCGGGCACTCTGCGCTGTCAGTTATCCTGGAAGACCCCATATTTTCGAGCCTGAAGCTTCGGACGAGGTCGAAGACGAGTGCGTGTCGAGCGCAGCAAACCAAGACCGGTTAGCCGGGCAAAGCCGATATCAGCCGAGTCGACGCCGTATGAGTCGCGCCTTTGTACGGCCACGCGCTAAGGAGGGAGGCCTATGGTGTTCGCGCACGATGCACGAAGGCTGCATCATCGTAGCTTCGAGCGATCAAAGCGTCAAGTTTCATGAGGTGTGGAGCGGATCTAAGCGAAGCACAGCTGCAGTAGCGGGCTCTTTTGGGGGCAGCGGCATTCTCGAGGGCTTAGAAGGTCTCGAGAAAGCGGGGGATGAAATCATTCGTTGATATCAGCGATCCTGATACCAGTGCGACGAGGGTCGTGAAGCTTGCCGTAGGTGTGTATTATTATCACAACCCGCTGACTACTAGATCGTAGTAACCCATTATTTTTTTAATGAGCCCTCTCTGTCATGTATACCTCACGGAACCTTGTGTGCCGAACGAAAGGAATCCTCCTGCCTTTGGAATCGGACCGGGCCGAAGATCCTTGCTGCATGGGTTTTGTTCATATATCAATAGCGCGTCTAAACTGACTCAAGCCTTTTCCATCGCGATCTTGCATTACGGAAACAAATGATCATCAATAGACTTACTTGAAATAAAGAGCCCACTGTGCTGTAAATTCAATCACTCGGATCTTTTTAGCCCTCAGGTGGCACATAATCCGAAGCAATATTTTATCATATTTGTAGCCCATCGCCTACAGCAGCCTGCCTCTTGAACAGTACAGTACTCAGTACTACAGCATCAACCGCTCTATTTCCCTCCAAAACCATCAATCTCAAGCCTTGCTTCTGAGCTACAACCATCCACAATGGGCGCATTCACCATCCTCATCTCGACCATCCTAGCCCTCGGCACCACTGCTCGAACAGCAGTAGCAGCAGCCACCACCACGAACACCACAGCGACAACCAGTCCATTCCCCAGCACCCTCAACATCACCACCCTGACAGCCCACAACAACCACTCCGTGCTCGAATGCTGGGCCCTCCAACCGGGCTACTCCCTCACCTCCGAGGCCGGGGTCTCCGGCAACGCCGTCCTCAATCTGGGCCCCATCACCGGCAACGCAACCAACATCCTCATCCCCGCCAACTATGACGGCGGCCAACATAATGCTCCCGCGCTGCAGTATGTTTCCCCCTCCCTTTCCTTGCTCCCCATCCCTTTCACCCGCAATCTCCCAGTCCCCAGCCCCAGAGCCCCAATAGACCATAAACCATGACCATCAATCCAATCTCCTTCTCCCTCACTACTTCTTATCCCCGAACCCCCTCGTCCTATGGTTCAGCTCGGGTCATGAGTCGCGTGTACAGTACCTAAAGTGACATCACCAAAAAAAACAGATGGGTGATTTTCCTCTCCGGGGTGGCGCACATCACGCTCCCGACCTCCGCGGACGAGGCGTGGGTGACCGGGGGCAAGAACGGGGCGATCCTGGCGCTGGACACCCAGGAGGTGAGCGCGGAGGGCCACGCGACGACGTATCCGTCCGGTCAGATGACGGTGGCGGTGGAGGTGCCCTTGGCGGAGGTGCCGGCGCATCGGGTGTTGCATTCGGGGGCTTGTGGGGCGGGGGAGGTGTTGGCGTGATTGAGTGTATTCGATGGGGATATGACTTGGTAGGTGCAGTTGAGTTACCTGCTGGCTCTTGGTGTGGTATGGTATGTCACGTGGCTAAGGGAAGATATATTTATGTTCTCGCCGGGTGAAGAAAAGATGATTGATATATTCACACTACTCCTTCCCTCTCTCCCTTTTTTGTTTGGACTGCTCACGCCCTAGTTCTAGCATGCGATAAGTGGCGGGAAAACCGAGGTGAAAACGACGAAGAAAAAAAAAAGAAAGAAATCCCAAATGGAACCAATCAAAACATGATCCTTTACTCATAACTCCACACATCCACCCCCTCTCTCTCTGTACTTTTTTAGGTTGGAGGCAATAATAAAACATCCGGGGAGAATGACACCAACATTACTGTTGCCGCTGCTGCTGCTGAAGAACGGGGGTATAAAATCTAATGGTAGGAGAGGGTGAGGTGGTAGAAGATGGGATGACAAGGTGAACAAAAAAAAAGAGAGTTTTGATCTATCGCCTATTTTCTTCCTGCCTTCTTGCCCTTGCCTCGTCCACCACCGCCACCGCTGTTCAGCCGGGCCTTCTTGGAAGGCGGAGGCTGAGGAACGGCAGTGGCCTCGTCATCAGACTCCTCCTCGTCCTCCGTATCGGCGATGAAGTCCACCATAGAGCCGACGCTCTCGGCATCCTCGTCATCCTCGTCTTCATCTTCCTCGAGGGACTCTTCCGCATCGGAGGAGCCAGCGGACTCTTCTGCCTCGACATCGAGGATGTTCTCATCCTCGTCCTCCTCTTCTTCGCTGCCTTCTTCATCCTCGGAAGAGTCTCCACCGTAGTGCACGCCATTCATCATCGACTCCTCCTCATCGTAGGTCTGGTCACGTATCGACTTGGTGCGGGGTGTGACGGTGTCCTTGTTCGCCTCGGCGTCGCTGTCCTCGTATTCATCCTCCTGTCCCTCCACGTAAATGATGTTCTCCTCATCCTCGCTGTCCATGGCCTCTTCGCCGTTGTGGATCGACCGTCGCAATCCGAGCTGGGCGTCCAACATATCGAGCTTGCCCTTGAGCAGGAGCAGCGAAGGAAGGCTTGAAGAGCGCTGCTCCATGACCTTGAAGAGGGTCGACATCCGCCTGAGAAGCTCGGGCTTACCAGCAAGAGCTCCACCGTGCGCGACGCAGGTCCACTGGACCCAGACTAGCAGGTGCCCGTAACGACCGGGGCGACCGGAAAGGCGCTCTGCGAGTTTCTGGAGGAGAGTGGCTGCCAGGGACGAGTCGAGGCGTTGGATGGTAGTGCGGATGATAGAGAGGTCGCCGGTGTGGAAGCATGACTCGAGCATAGCGGTGTCGTTGGTCTTGAGAGACTGGGTGAGGACGGTGGACAGTGACACGCCCGAAGGGATTTGCTGGATCGCGGCGTTTGGCTTTCCGGGGATCAGGGATCCCATATGCACGTCGTCCTCAAGCTCGGCTTCGACGTCAACAATTTCCTGGTTAGCGCGCACAAGCTCACCGAAAGACGGCTCGCCAGTCTCCTCCTCTTCGTCCTCGGAGCCTGACTCTTGCTCATTACCCATTTCGACATCGCTGTCCTCCTCCTTCTTTTGCAACTGCTTCGAGGGCTTCTCGTTGTCGGCGTCGGAGTCGGACTCTTCTTCATTGTCGGCCTGGGAAACAGCATCTTCCTTGGTATCTTCCATTTCGATGTCATCTTCAATGATGTTTCCCTGCTCTACCGTGGCCCGGGACTGGTCGACATCGTTTTCTCTAGCGCTTCTGGTTCCGTTCGTGGTGACGGAACCCAAGACTCCGCCAGTCTTGGTTCTAGGAAAGGTCCTAGTGCCAGTGAACAACACCTCGTCGGTTTCCTCATCGAGCCATTGGACCCGCTCGAAGACAGGAACGACACCACCATCAGCCCAGACAATAACCAGGTCGGGGCCTTGGAACGTCGCTGCCACAACTGACACAAGCGCCTCGGAGGTAGCAGACATGGTGACCTTAATCGATGCCTCTGCTCTTCTGATGGCCTGCTTAGATCTGGCCCTCTGTTGAGCAGCACCCTTGGCAGAAGTCTGCTCAGCGGGCGTTACGAAAGGCCGCGTGAAGAGTTCAATCGTGCCATCCTCAGTCACAGCGGCGAGAACTTGCTTCTCTACCGGGAGAGCATCGCCGTTCTTTTCGGCGCCGGTATACAAAGCTAGGGAGCTCACACCCTGCTCAGCCACGAGGTTCATGACAAGTTTCTGTTTCTCGGCATCGAAGACATTAATGTAGCGGTCACTATCGGATACAAGGAACAATCCCGTCCCCGCAGACTCTGCTGAAGATGTGAAGATTTGTCTGATAGGGTTGCGCATAGCATCAAACGACACAGGAGGTTCGTCCTTCTCAACGCTAACAATATACGGCGTTTGCGAGGCGCAAATGACATGGGGGTTAGAAGGAAGAGGACGCGAGAGTGTATTATATGTCGACGTGGAAGGTAGATGGATGGTTCTGAAAATATGATCAGCCGAAAGGATGACTATAGTAGGAGGTGACTTGAGCTGAATTTACCTTGTCTTCTGTCCGGTGCGGAGGTCCCACTGCACTAGCTTGTTATCTCCGCCAATACTCCAACCCTCCTGGCCGGGCCGACTGGGGGTGAACTTGAAATCTTTGATGCCCCTCTCGTGTCCACCTGCAAGCGTGCCGACAATCTTATCATCCGCAGGCGAATACATTCGAATCTCAGAAGTGTTGGTTCCAAAGGCAACGACGACATCGCCCTGATCGAAAGCGTCCCCATTGATATCAGAATTCCTCTTTCTCTTCTTCTTCGATTGATCCTTGTCCTTCTGGCGACCGGCGAAATAACCCCAGTCTAGTGAGGTAACGATCTCCTTGGGACCCAAAACATGCTCGCACTGTAACCGTCCTGTGTTCGTATCGTGAATGCGGAGATGCTGAGCACCAAGGCCTTGGATGACCGACGCGAAGAGTGTCAGTTGGTACTCTGATGGAGCGAAAGACGCCTTTAAGATTGAAGACTGATTTCCGATCTGTGTCGATCCTATTACCGCGGGCGACGCAGCGGAGGAAGTTTTCGAAGCGGCCGGGCGAGACGCTTTCTTGGCCATTTTGGATGGACTCTGCGGGTGGAATCAAGGCGATAAATGCAAATGTGTCCGTGTCGCAAAGGAGGTAGCAGAGGGCGATAAGAAGCCTGATCCCACAGCAAATTCGAGCGACAACCTCTTGACTCTGAAAGACTGTTGTGCTGGTCGACCGTCGCCGACTTTCTGGACCCGAGTTGAGGTTGCTGAAGAGGAAAAAAAAGTTCTGTAAAGATGCGCTTGGCCTGTTGCGGTTTAGCTGCCCGTGATCGAGTTCCGCTCCGGGTGTCTTATCTAATCCTCCGCTACAGCCAAGCACAATTACGCGGAGGGGTGAGGTGCCGGTACGTAGCGTTCTTCCTCTAATCATCTCCTTGTCCTACAAAATCTTACGTGCAGAGAAGAATGGGTCGAAAATGATACTCTAGTATCCTTTTTGATACTACTTACAGTTCAAGATTTCATGCAATGCTTTTTATTATCACCAGAAGTCATCAACAATCTCACATTACACTAACCGTGCAGGATCTTGAGAGCCAAAGAGCCCTGGAATACAGACCCTTACACATATCTCGACTCTCCAAGCACCGATGCTTTCGATGAAATTAGGGGAAACTCTTCGCCTCGCTGTCATCTCATTTCTCCCCTGTGATCACAATCGCAGTGCTGCCAGGGCGGCAGTTCCTGGGTTACCTGCCGACAGCCAGTTGGTCAGATTCGGCATGGTTACAGCAACAGATGTGCCACAGTCTTCAAATCTTCACGTCCACGTTCAACTTGAAGACAAAAACTTTTAGCTGCTACAAGACATAACCGACGTGATTGAGCAGCCCAAGAGTATGGCTAATTGAGACAACAGGCGCCATGGTTTGTGAACGGCTGCCTAGACGAGTCATCCTTTCGAAGAGCGCCGAGCGACCGGGAATCGATATGTGTCATACTCATCGAAACCCCATGACCTGAAGGTTTCATGTCCTCAGTGAGGCCCAGCTTCTGATTTGATGATAGTGGCGGGAACCTCTACGAATCTCTCACCTCCACGACACCAACACTGTTTCCAACTCATCGATGCGCGTTCTTATATGAGTATGACAAATCCGTTAAATCCGTTGAATGTTCAGACCTGGCCACTCGGAGATTTGATTTGCAAAGACCCAAGGGCCTGGTTACATCAGCATTCGGACTAAACCGGATGCGATGCAAGGGAGGGCTCAGGGCTAAACCCTGGGGTTGCACTAAGTCAGCAGACCAACACATCCTGGCTTCGGGCGGCCAGCAGCAGGTCTGTAAGCTTCCTATTAGATCCATGATGCATCCTCCCACCGAAGGCCTAACACACTCTAATCGGGTATGTCATATCTGATCTCACTTGGCCAAGGTACCATAGTGATGTATCTGGTCGACAGGGTGCAGATCGGTATGCCACCGTTTAGTGATTCGGATCATTTTTTTTTCTTTGGAGGATACGGTCCTCATTCATCACTCACCGAGTGGACAACCTCGTTTTTTTTTCTTTTTTTTTTTTTTTTTAACCATTACACTCTGTCTTGGTGTCTTGCTTCGAGGATGTTTCCGACAAAGACCAGGGTTGGATACGACCAATAGTAACCAGAAATCCGTCGAACGCGTCATCGGCGAACCAATGAGGAGGTGTAGAATGGCTTGAACTAGATAAATTGGGACTAGCGTAGCAGATGGAGTTAGCGGCAGAGAGCGGACGGGCGCGACGCGGCCGTTCGTACTTAAGGATTCTAGCACCCCCTCCGACTTTCTCTGTCTCTGTTTCTGGAGCTGAGAGCTGAGAGCTGCGCGCCGGTCACGCTTTTCCCCTACTTTACCACCACACACACCCCATTCCCTCCTCCCCTCTGCTGACCGCCCTCCACCTCACTCATCTTCCTCTGCTTTCTAAGCTGTTGCAGCCTGTTTTATCCTCGGTTGCCCCTGGATATTACTCACGCGTCTTGTATCGCGTCGCGCCCTCACCCGTTCGATCCCAGCCACAGCTACTACAGCTGCTTATTTTATTTGGGATAAATCTATTCTATTTTTTTATTTTATTTTTTTTCCCTTGGGGTCTTATTATTTTCACCTGCCCCCTTTCCCCTTTCTTATTATTATTAGCAACGACTTCCGTCCAAGCTCCCGAACCCAATTCCATCCGTGTCCTTCCCTTTCTCTTTACCAACGCGTTGCCAAAACCTTTAATCGGCCTAAGGCACGAACAAAGGCACGTGTGTTGAATGACGGGTGACTATTTCAACAACTCCGGCATTCAGTGACTTACCCTTGATTGCCATCTTATCTCAATTCCTCTTCAATCCCCTTTTTCCTTTCGGTTCTGATATCGTTTCCCTTCACATCCGTCTGGCGCCGCTGCCTTCCGCTTAGCTAACCCACGCTTGCCGCCCACGTGACTGTTGCATTTACCGCCCGCCGCCTCTTGGCGATATAAGTACTTGCCCAGTGCCTTGTCGCATTCTCCACATTTGCGACCCGCGCTAATCTTCATCATTTCCTGTATCTGCTGCAACTCCCGTGGCGTCGCATCAGACTGGGACTGCTTATTCAACCGGTTTTCCCTTCTGTCATCTGTCATCTAATCAGCTTACTTGCTCGCCCGCTTATCGAATCCATTCATTAGTCTGTGATAGCGCAGAGTGTTACCTATTCAGTTGATTGTTGTTGCCGTCGCTTCCTAAAATCCTTGGGTTAACTGAGACTCCCATCGGAATCGCCGCCTGCTTAGATTTTCTGTATCTCGGCCACCCCAAGGCGGGCTTTTCTTCACAGCGACCCCAAATGGCGACGCCGCCTCCGGAGGCCCCTTCTGACTTCAAGGAGGAGAAGCCTCAACTGCCGCCGTCGCCCAATGGAGTCTCGCCTGCTGGTGTCGATCGCACAGGGTACGTATTTTCGCAACCTCACTTATCATTATTTACGTCTCGTCGCTGACCACCTTCGTAGTTCCCAAGATGCTGTAGTCAGTGTCAAACCCGATGCGCCCGTCAACGGTGCCGAGAAGCCCTCGGAAGACACAAAGTCTGCTGCTGTCAATGGTCACAGTGCCGAACAAACTTCTGTTCCAAACGGCCTATCTGCAACCGCTTCTCCACCCAAGTCTCCTTCTCTGGCGAGTACAGACACACCCGCACAGCCAGCCGTCGCGTCCGAAGATAAAAAACCTTCAAACGTGGATTCAGTTGCGACTGGTGAGGGAGACAAGGCTACTGCAAGTAACAGTGAATCTGTTACTGAGAAGGCTCCGCACACGGGCGCGGACACTCTTAGCCCCAAAAACACACAGGCGTCACCGGATACGTCAAAGCCATCAACTGATACGTCCGATGCCAAAGTGGAGAGCACTGTACAGTCATCACAGAATATTGGATCTGTGAAAACAGAACTTCCCCACCATCCTTCCACCAGCCCGTCCAAAAGCGATGCTGCCAGATCTGTTCCTGCCGCGACGCCTCTTCCAAGCGTTGACCACGAGATGCGTGACGCCCCGGTGGTTCCAGCGTCCCCGACGAAGGTGACAAGGGAGCGAGAGTCTGACCATGGTGACGAACCCGCTGCTAAGCGAACCAAGTTCGGCGGAGAAGGCGCGTCTGCAACCGACTTCAAAGTTCCTAGCGCACCTACACCGGCCCATGAAAGCCGCTCCGCTGGCTCGAGCAATGGATATGGTGGGATCACCAAGGTTCAACACAAGTTCTTGCTTAAGTCGATTACGAGCCTGAAACGCATGCACGACTCGCGATTCTATCGAGAACCCGTGGATCCAATCAAATTGAACATTCCCCATTATCCACAAATCATCAAGCAGCCAATGGATCTAGGAACCATTGAACGGAAGCTCAAATTCAACGAGTACAGAAGCGCACAGGCTGTGATAGATGACTTCAGACTAATGTGCCAGAACTCCTTAACCTTCAACGGCCCCGATCACTTGGTCACAGTTGAGGGTCAGAGGCTCAGAGGAACTTTTGAGAAGCAGATGCACAATCTTCCCAGGCCTGATGAGATGGAAGAAAAGAAGGCAAAGAAACTCCCTCCCAAGACGTCGGCAGCCCGTCGAGAACCTCGGGCGGCGCCGAGTCCTAGTACGGCACGTGCTACCGGCAACTCTCCTCAGTCTACCACGTTCGCTCTAGGTCCGGAGGGTTTGCCGCTGATCCGTCGTGACTCTGCTGCTAACGCAGATGGTCGTCCAAAACGCTCCATCCACCCTCCCAAGCGTGATCTTCCCTACGCTGCAAAGCCAAAGAAGAAGAAGTATCAATGGGAGCTGCGCTTCTGCACCGAAGTATGCGAGGAAATGTATAAGCCGAAGCATTTCAACTACGCGGCGCCTTTCTACTATCCTGTTGACCCCGTCGCCCTTAACATCCCTACCTACCACAGCATCATCAAGAAACCGATGGATCTATCTACTGTACAGACCAAACTGAAGGCTGGCCAATACGAAAATGCCAGGGAATTCGAATTAGACATGCGCTTGATCTTCAAGAACTGTTTCAAGTTCAATATCCCCGGCGATCCCACATATGTTGCCGGCCAGCGTCTGGAAGAGATCTTCAACCAGAAATGGGCCCAAAAGACCCGGTATCTTGAAACCCACGAACCTCACCCCGAGCACCAGAGCGCTGCAGAGTCTTCCGAGGACGAGAGTGAAGAAGAGGCAGAGGAAAGTGATTATGATGCTGAAAAACTCAGTTTGCTACAGAAGCAGATGGAAGAGATGTCTCGTCAGATTGAGGCCATTACTCAGAAAAAGAAGAAGACTCCTCCTGGTTCCAAGAAAATCAGCAAGTCGAAGCCTCCCATGAAGAAGGAGGTCAAGAAGCCTGGAAGCGTAAGCTCGAGCAATGTCAAAAAGGACAAGAAGATCAGCACCAAGAGTACCAAGCCCGAGAAGCAGCGCTGGGTCACCTACCAGGAAAAGCAGATTATCTCCAATGGAATCAGTAGTCTTCCCGACAAGAAGATGCAGGAAGCGCTCAAGATTATTCAGAGCAACGTTCCGGCTCTTAAGGTATGCTATTTCCCCCTTCACCGTAAAGACGGGCCGTGGAACTAACACTTTGAAAAGGGTACACAAGAGACAGAGATCGAGCTTGATATCGATGAGCTTCCCAACGAGGTTCTTGTGCTCCTGCTTCGTTTTGTCAAGAAGAACGCGCCTCATGTGATGGAGGATGAGGAAGTTGCGACTCCCACTGCGGCGACTTCTACTACAACTGCTGCTCCCAAGCCGAAAAAGAACAAACCCATGAGCAAGTATGAGCAGGAGGCGCAGATAAACATGCTTGAAAGCAACTTGTCGCGCTTCTCGCAGGGAGGCGGTGGCCGCTCACCCGACCCTGTCCCCTCTGTCGAGGCCAACGAGAGTAGTGATGATTCGGAAGATGATTCTGAGGAGAGCGAGGAGGAGTAAGTGCCTGCCAGGTAGGAAGCCTACCATTTATCTGCCATGGAGCTTTAGCCGACGGTGGCGTTTGCTCCTGCCACTTGAAGCCATTGCTAGTCTCATCTCTCAGGATCGCACACCCTTTACTCTTGTTTGTCTTTTTTTGCCGTGTTCTCCATACAATAATGAGCTACCGTTCGTTTCCTAAGTCATTTCTCTTTTTTTCCCTAGCGACCGACCCCTTTGACATCTGGAGGATGGTTCGATTTGTTCCTCGGACTCTCCAAAACTGTACATAAGGCGAGGCTGGGGGATCCGTCGGGTGATCCGGATAATTGTCGACCTCACAGCGTGACAATATTGGAAGATTGAGTTTGCTTTCATTGGACAGTCGTCGGTTTAGCCTTGAGCTGGCGAAACGACCAGTTTTCAGGCATCGGTGATTGGACTCAGTGAGCAAAGCGTGGTGGGAGTGGTGAGGGTCTGTGTATGATTACGAAAGAAACGTGAAAACGGAAGCGATTGCGAAGCATTACTTGTGCTATACAGGCCACGTTGGTCTCCAAATGAACATCTTCTCCATTCGTAATTGTATGGAACTGTCTGGGGTAACCTTCGACCTGCCCTCTGTTCGAAGGAGATGAAGGCCTCGTTGCCTGGCACAGGGCGGTGAGCCGCTCAACGTCGCCGCCGAGGTTAAACTACTACGTCTCCGTACCCCGACAAGAAAGAGCAAAGGCAAAGTAAACATCCTCTTCACAAATCCGTCCCCGCAATCGCTACCCCAACAATGATTCCGCCCTGCGATCCAGCCATTCTTGAGAACAATCCCCAGTTCAGACATCTTTATGAACAAGTGACTACAAAGTTTCTCAACCAGGATGGTTCGACGCGCGCCAATGATGCACAGCCGGCAAGAAAGGCACTTTTGGAAGTATGTCAGCGTGGTAGTCCGCGATAGCCTTACCAGCTGTTCCTCTAAACATGGCCTTCATGCTGCGAACTAGGAATTGAACGACTGTCGCATCCGCGATGCGAGGAAGAAGATCACAAGGCAGGCATTGCGACGATTGGCGTTTGACCCCGATAGCGAGCTTCCCGACGAGGTAAGGGAGCGGATACCCCTAAGCATGCCGCTGGCTGCGTGTTGCCATCAGGCGCCAACTGACATGCAACTGTGGATACTCGTTGCTCGAACAAGTGTCGAGACCCCGCAGCCATCGTATACCTCTACCTCGAATCTCGCCCCGATGTGATCAATCTTCCTGCGGACCACGACGATCAACCCGACACCGACACCCTCCAACTCCTCACTCCAGACATCGACCTATTCTACTCCAGCCTCCCCGACCTTGCTGAGCCTCTTTCCCGCATATTGCTGGCCGATCTCGATGATCTACGCGCAATCACAGACGCAGGAACCGACTCAGATGCATCGGCCGCCGCCGGTCCTCGTACCCGCGCCCGCACGCGCCAGACAACCACCGGCAGCAGAAGAACCGCAGCGCAGCAGATCACTCTCTCCTCGCGGCTGGACAAGCGCATCCAGGCCCTGCGCAATATACAACTGAGCGAATTACCCGCAGCGCGGACCCGCATGGCTGCGACAGCTGCCGAAGTTCTGGCGACGCGGGCCGCGGTGCTAGAACGGACGGTGATGCTTCTGGAACGGGCGAAACATGGGGCATTCGCGCGGGCCACGAAGGCCAAGGCAGAGCATTTGGCCACGGTCGCGCAGGGGCTGGAAGGCAGGCTCAGGTATGGTCATTCTGTTCTCTCCTTCTGTTTCCCCCTTCCCATGAGGGCTCGATTGATGCCTCTGGAGGAAATGGAGGCCGTGGCTGACTGTCAACTTGCTCTGATATATTAGTGTTATGAAGCTGGAGATTTCGGCCTCGATCCATACCCCGGTGGTTGTTGCGGCGCTTGGTCGGTACTGGGATCATCTTGAGGATACGCGGGAGCGTCTGGAAGAGAGGCGTACGGAAGCATTGGAGGAGTTGAGAGCGTATGGTCTTGTGGCAGAGGAAGGATCCGATCGAGAGGAGGGCGCGTCTGAAGATACAATGCGCTCCGAGCCCGAAACCATGCAAGAGGTTTACTGTCGATACTGGACCCTGATTCGAGAGGTGGAGAAGGTGAGAGGCGAGGCACAGCAGATGGGCGAGTTGCGATAAAGTGATGCTTGATGATAGTTTGACATGATACCCTATTTCATATGAAATGCCAATGCTACGTATGCCAGTCTCATCTTTTGTCTGGGAAGATGTCAACGGTAGTCTATTAGTGATACTCAGGTACACTGAGTGGTCCCCGGTGATGGCCGCTGTACTGTACCTGACGATAACCAATCAGCCACCCCGCAATCAATCAATCACCTGACTCGGTCCGGTCCCGCCAAAAGTTTTCCCTTTGCGATAAACTACTAGTACTCAGTCCAACCAAATAACTTTAATCTCCAATCTGAACGATTTCACCCCCTTTCCCCCAGAGAATTTATACCAGTCCAAACACAACCCCAACCCACTCACAACTTCTGTCCAAACAACTTCCAAATCGAAATGGCCGACGACGCGATCTCCATCTACGACGAAATTGAAATCGAAGACATGACCTTCGACCCCAACCTGCAGATCTACCACTACCCGTGCCCGTGTGGCGACCGGTTCGAGATCGCGATCGACGACCTCCGCGACGGCGAGGACATCGCCGTCTGTCCTAGCTGCAGTCTGATGATCCGGGTGATTTTCGACGAGGTGAGTTTTTTTGTTTGTGGGCTTGTGGGCTTGTGGGCTTGCGGACTTATGGCTAATTTGTATTCTTCTCTCCATGCAGGCTGATCTCGTTAAGGATGACGATAAGAACGGATCCGCTGGCGCGGTTGCTGTTCAGGCTTGAAGTTTTCCGGGGGGGAAAAGTAATACCATCAGCGGAATTAAGGCTTGCTTGGGCCTTCGTTTTCTTCCTTTTCTAGTGGACTGCGATTGATTTCGAGTCGAGATTCAGGAAGGAGGGGGGTTTGGGCTGCGTGGGATGGAATGGGTTTGTCGGTCTCAGGTTCCGTGAATCATATGGGCTTGAGTTTGATGCTGAGGTGGTGCGTGAGGAGATCGGGGTATGGTCATATCTGAACCGAGCGTCGTTAGCCGTGCAGGGCTTGTACTCGCTCGGTTGCTCTGGGGATGGGATGGATGGGCTCAGCTGCCACCCATGACTGTGGGCAGTCCCGACTGGGTTGGATCCACCACATCTTTGACCCGTTCCAGCGTGGACACTCATTGACCTACGCACCGCGGGTCGCCAGACCCAGTCGCAAGCACTGGGTGGCGCGATGCTGAACTACCCTCTCGTCCTGTGCAAACCTCTCAACCGCAAGTTGGTCGCGACAAGCCAATCAGATGCCATTCACTGGCTTGGAGAGCAAGTACCTAGCATACACTTAGAAGCCTACAGACCTGCGCAGCAAGCTGACCAACCCAACCCATCTCGAACCGTATATAAATTGGTCTAGCGGTTCCTTGACAGTCGCAATCACAAAAAGCAAAAGTCTCCAGAAATTCTCCCTAGCGCAGTCAATAATTTACATGACTCCTTTCTTATAGTCACAAAACACCACCCCGTAAAATCATTCCTTCAGAGCCACGAACAATCCGTATATTCCCGATAGTACAACCGTTCCCCTAATCCAACTCACTGTAGATATCCTTCGGCAGGTTCAAGGTCAATTCATGGTTCAACAGATCGGTCAGATTCGTGCCATCACGCAGATAGATCCACTGCCCATTGGCGAACGGCCGGGAGTCCTGCTTCTCATGCATCTGGTCGCCCTCGAGCACCCAATCGAACCGCTTGGGGCCGGAGATGGGCGAACTCAGCCAGATCTGCTTGTTGGGGGGCTGCTTGTTGAGCACGTATACACCGACTCCGGGGACGGTGACGTTCATGACTCCGGCCTAGCCCGACACATACACAGGCAGAATGTTAGCTTCGAAGCGTGGCTGGTGGCAGCGGTATAGGGTGCGGGACAGGGCCACAACGCACACTATATTCGGCCTCAATCTCCGAGCCCTCCTCCTGACGAGATTCCACCTCCTCGAGAACGGTGTTCAGGTAGTGCTCGGCGTAGTCATGGTACTGCCCATCGGTCAATGGGGACGGCTCCGAGACGTGGGCGGCGGCGCCGGCGACATTGTGCGATTGCGGGTTCGGGGCCGCGGGGTCGGCGGAGTCCGGGAAGATGCCTTTGCGGGTGGAGGGGGTGGAGTGGAAGCTTCTTTGCGGAAGAAGGAATCGAGATGTGGAAGTGGAAGCTGGGGGTTGCGAGGAAAGGGAAGCAACTGCTGCTGCTGCTGGGGCGAGGTGAGCACCGGCGCCGGTGCGGAGAGCTGGACGAGCGACGGCGGCCACGATGGCCCGGGAGGCTCGAGAGTACATGATTGATGATGGTTTAGTTGGTTTGGATTGGATTGTCTTTGAGTGGGAATTACTAGCCGGAAAAGCAAGACGGACGAGACACGAAATGAGCAAGAGGATTGAAGTGCAGTGCAAAAGAGAGCACTACCGATTAAGAATGGAGAATGGAGAATGGAGAATGGCGAATGGAGAAATGGAAAGAATGGGGGGAAAAGCGGAGATGATTTCATCAATGATCACAGCATAAGGCGGCATAAGGTAAGCTGCCTCGCTCGCTGATTGGATTGGTCGGACGGCAGAAGCTCCATTCCCGTTGCTACCAGCCAAACACTATGACTTCGTTTACTTGTTCCTACTTCTACTTCGCACTTATGGATGTTGCCTGCTACCACACTCTGTTGAGTCTTCGCACACACTCTCTTATCCTGGATGAGACAGTTCCCCATATCATGCTGGCCGTGTTGCTCAGCTCCCCCAAATTTCCTCCAATCTCTCGATCTACAATGTCGGTTCATCAATAGCGATCACCACCCGGCACACCGATACTAGATGTCCGCCTCCCGGCCCACCTGGAGGTATATCACCTCAAGGGTCGCACTCAATCATTGTCCTTCCCGGCATTACGCTCGCCATGAAGCGAAGGCTGTCATTGTCAGCCAACGGAAGCTTAGCTTGAACCAAGCTTACCGCAAAAAGCATATGCTCGTGATACCTGTGTATGAAGGCAGCGCTCTCCAGCAATGGGTGACGGCGTACGCCACCTTTGGCAACTATCTGCCAGGCGGGGTTCTGGGGCCTCGCAATCTCCGCCCGCCCGGTACTCTGCATCTGACCGTGGGGATGATGACCCTTGACACCAAATCACGCGTCAAAGCAGCCTGTCGATTCCTCGAGTCTCTCGATCTCGACGCCATTAGGCGCCTGGCGGATCAAGAGGCCTTCCGACAACACGTCGGGTATATCCCCGCCGAGCCCTCGCAGCAAGACAAGCCTTGGGCATCATCCCCAGGTACCCGGCCCCGACCACTCACGGTCTCCTTCGAGAGCCTGGTGGGCTTCCCTTCGCCCGATGCAGCCCGTCACCTCTGCACGGTTCCCGTCGATCCCACTCTCCGCCTTCACTACTTCTTGATCTATCTCCGCCGGAGCTTCCACCAAGCCGGCTTCTTCTGGGACGACCACAGCGACGAGGACGAGATCTCGGCCTACCGGCTGGAAGATGATCGGTCCCCTGCCGAGCCGTCGAGTGACGGGGAGCTGGCTGCGGATTCCGCAGCAGCGGACCTGGTGGAAATTGGCTCGGATTCATCCTCCTCCTCCTCCTCCTCCTCCTCCTCCTCCTCCTCC